>NC_136263.1:28095066-28097746 GCF_964187855.1 Myxine glutinosa | reverse complement strand
GTCAATTCTGGTGTCAAAGAATGCAAATGCCACTAGTACTGGGCTCATGTACCACGTGTGGCGGCCCAAGTGCCTTCAAGGCTGCCTGAGCCATCTTCTGATTGATTTGTTCAAACTTTTCCAACTTCTTGAAAAGGTTAATGTCATTCACGGGAGCCTCAATAGCTTTGTGGAGCCCGAAAACCAAGCCTGTACATACACAAGGCAGACAAAAAATGTTGAAGGCTCGGAGTTCTCTTCGCCTCTCGAAGTGTCAAGTGGAAACTCTGACCGAAAACATGAACACCTGTAGTGAATATAGTGCTTTTGCCATCCATCTGGCTCTGTGCATTGCTCCCTGGAGCCATGATCCGGATTCCACGAGGGTGGGATTCCTCCCATGTAGATGGACAGTCAGTTCTAGGAGTTCACGATAATCATCTCGTGGCTGCTGATCTTTCAAACACACAAGAACGTTTTTGCTTCCAACACAGTGTCTACAGATCCCATTGAAGCCTTCCTCTCTGAGAATTGATCGTGAAGAAACTTCCTGTCCTCGGGGTTGGTGATTATGGCCTCCGAATCTGCATGCCTAAGATCAAACGTCTTCTCCAAGGAGGCCCTTGAAGGATGCTTCCTTTTTTCTCTTGGGTCGCACCCACCCCCGCTTTGCACCTTTTTGGAGGCTCCTCCATTCTTCATATAGCCTCTCCAAACGATAGATGCAGTGCTGCTTCGTCGTTGTAGGTAGGTGAGCTTTTTCCCAGAACTTCACAACCTCTTCAATGGTGAGGGTTGCACTCTCCCGGGCAGTGTGATTCTCCTTCTTCAGGTGATGGAAAAAACAGGACAAGAGATTGATGCACAGTCGGGAGCTTGGCACCTTTGATGGCATCTCCAGAAGTGGACCCAATGAGATACACATTATCCTGAGCCCCGAGTTTTCAATGAAACACTGGTACTAGCACATGCCATATCTGCAAAATAAAGCAAGAATGTGGGTAAAAATCCTGTTAATTCTTACTCCACAGGGGTCCACTCCTCTACAAAAGAGCCACAGTCCAATAAGTTAGGCCCTACATATTACACACTAACAAAGCGTACCCCTGACCCCGGGAAACCTGTACAAAACATGCATGAAAAATTGCCCAGATAGTGATCATAGGAAGTCCTCAAAAACTGTATGTATAATATATTGTATATATATAATGTATAATGTGTATTTATGTATATTTATTATTTAATGTATATTTACTATATATTTATTTTTAATATTATATTTTAAATGTATATATATAATTATGTATTTATTTTTGTGTATATACAGCCCAAAAAAATGGGAATTCCTATTTTTGCATGGGGGAAAATTCATCACTGATGTGGCACCCCTAAATATTATTGGATTCCATTCAAATTTGGTGTGGTTTCCTTTGACACCAAAACGGAAACAAAAAATAGACCATGTCCCGGAGAAAATCTGCATTTTGCTTTTTTGAAGCCCACCCTAATATGTATATATATATATATATGTGTATATATATATATGTATATATATATATATGTATATATATATATATATGTATATATATTATATATATTGTTTGCGGTTTTGAGTCTGTCAAGTGAATTTAATAAAGGTTAAAGTCTGTCCCCCCATAGTTAGTCACACGAGCAACATGTAGCCTCGCAATAGTATAGTTATGTCTTAGTATTTGTGAGCTTAGTTCCCCTTCCAGTGTTAATTTCTGCGTTGAGTAGGAGCCAGGAAAATAGGCCCTACTGCCACCAATCATCCTACGTCCCGTAGCCCTCAACCCCCTTTTGCATTGGCGTTGGTTCATATTGGGCGAGTTAACACGAGGCAGGCAGAGGAGGATCGGGGCGGAGTGGAGGCGGAGCGGCAGAAGCAATGACGGTAAGCATGAGCCGCCAATCAGAGCTCGAGGGTGGGTGGCGGCGGCGTGGCCTCAGAGGGCGTGGTGAGAAGAGTCGGGTGAGTTTCCAGAAGGTTTGGGGGGGCGTAGCTATAAGACCCCGCTGCGCAAAAGCCCTCGACAGGACTCGCAGAGGAACGCCCGATAAGCGCGAAAGGACTCGCATTGTAAAGGACTTGACTTGCTGTGAGAGAGGAGATAAAAGGACTCGCAGAGGAACGCTGGATAAGCGCGAAAGGACTCGCGTTGTAAAGGACTGCTGCCTGATGAAACTTGACCATTGTACGAGAACGCGCTTGCTAACCAGCTCGAAGTGTATTGAAGAAGAGGAGTTGGTCCGCTACATATATGCGGGCGCAGCCAGACGCGCTTAGAATGAATAGCGCATTTGAGACATGCGAGTGAAACAAGGCTGGGGTAACCGCCAGCCGCGCTTAAGTCCCGCCCTCTGCCGTTTCGCCCCAACATCAGCTTTGTTCGAGAGACGCGCCACGAGGTCCCCTGCCTTCGCCTGCCACCATCTTCGCGGGGACATGCCGGGGGCCGTGGAGAGCCGGATGGAGGGCCGTCTCTGGACGACGACATTGACGCGTGGGGAACACCTGCCCATCTGCAATCCCCCATGTGAGTGTGAGACGGGGCCCGTTGTCCCAGGGATAAGTTAAGACTGTTTAAGGATTGCTCTGTGTCTCTTCATCCTGGGAACTTGTAAATACGTGTGGGAATAATTAAACCCATCTGTTCTTCCTTTCTTCTTTATTCGATCA
>NC_136263.1:28085066-28090066 GCF_964187855.1 Myxine glutinosa | reverse complement strand
GAAAATTAATTAAAAATACAAAACTATAACATCTTGGTTGGATAAGTGTCCACTCCCCTTATAATACCAATTGTAAATTAGTTCAGGTGTAACCAATCACATACAAAATCGCACACCAATTTAATTGGCCTCCACATCTGTTATAGTGTAGTGATTCTGATTATTTCAGAATAAAATCAGCTGTTCCTGTAGGTTTCCTCTGCTGGGTGGTGCATTTCACAGCAAAGACTCAACCATGAACACCAAGAAGCTTTCAAAAGATATCCGGGATAAAGTTGTGGAAAGACACAGATGAGGGGATGGGTATAAAAATATTTCAAAGATCATGAATATCCCTTGGAGTACAGTCAAGACAATCATTAAGAAGTGGAAGGCATCTGGTACCACCACAACCCTGCCTAGATCAGGCCGTCCCTCTAAACTGGATGACCAATGAAGGAGGAGACTGATCAGAGAGGGCACCAAGAGGCCAATGGCAACTTTGAAAGAGCTACAGGTCTTCATGGCAAAGACTTGTCACTGTGTGCATGTGACAACAATATCCAAAGCACTGCACAAGTCTGGCCTGTATGGTAGATTGGCAAGAAGGAAGCCATTACTCAAAAAGCCCACCTTGAGTCCCATTTGAGGTATGCAAAGAAAGCACTCTGGAGATTCTGAAGCCATTTGGCAAAAAGTTTTGTGGTCCGACGGAACAAAGATGGAACTCTTTGGCCTAAATGCAAAACATTACATTTGGCACAAACCCAACACATCACCCAAAGAACACCATCCGGTCTGTTCAGTACAGTGGTGGCATCATCATGTTATGGGGATATTTCTCATCAGCAGAGTCTGGGGCACTTGTCAGGATAGAAGGGGAAATGGATGAAGCAAAATATAGAAAAATCCTAGAGGAAACCTGCTGCCCTCTGCAAGAAAGCTGAAATTAGGACGGAAATTCACCTTTCAGCATGACAACTACCCGAAGCACACAGCCAAAGCTACACTGGAGCGGCTAAGGAACAAAAAGATAAATGTCCTTGAGTGGCCCAGTCAAAGCCCCGAGCTAAATCTTATCGAAAATCTGTGGCATGACTTGGAGATTGCTGTCCATCCACGCTCCCCATGCACCTTGACTGAGCTTGAACAGGTTTGTCCAGAAGAATGGGCAAATATTGCCCAATCAAGGTATGCAAAGTTGGTAGAGACCAATCCCAACAGACTCACAACTGTAATTACTGTCAAAGGTGCTTCCACCAAGTAACAACTCAGGAGGGTGGACGCTTATCCAACGAAGATGGTCCAGTTTTGTATTTTCAATTAATTTTTTGAAATTTGCAGAATTTGATTTTCGCTTGGAAGTTGTGGGTTACGATGTGTAAATAAAGGTGGAAAATGTCTGATTTTACGTATTTCAATTCCAGCCTACAAGGCAACAAAAGGTGAAAATTTTGAAAGGAGGTGTACATTTTCTATAGGCAGTGTGTGTGTGTGTGTGTGTGTGTGTGTGTGTGTGTGTGTGTGTGTGTGTGTGTGTGTGTGTGTGTGTGTGTGTGTGTGTGTGTGTATATATGTACATATACAGTACATAATGTGTTTGTGTGTATTTTGAAGCAATGCTCGGACCTTGAGAACGAAACCGCGAATCGACAGTTAAAGCGCCTTCTCCAGAAGTTTACGCGGGATTTGGGAATTTCCTCCTCGAATCCAATAAGCCGCCGAGTAAAGGAAGAGTTTCTAAACTTGGATTCGTTCCTCCTCGAACTCGAGCAGCGCAGCTGTGTTTGCCGGACATCGATGTCGCTCGAGGAAAAGCAAAGAGAAACGTGAAGCGCATCAGGAAGTCTATTATGGTGGAGAGAAATGGGAGAAACTCAATCCACCGGTGGGAGTCGGGACGAGGGATCATCTCGTCCACGATTCGAGAAACTTTCCCACAATTCGAGCGCTCAGAGCACACTGTACCCATGATGGTGGAGTATCGGCCTCGAGGAGAGTCGTAACTGCGCAGTTAAATATCACATGAACTGATAGTATTTAATTTCGCTAATTAACATTGAACTTTCAAGTCTGCGACGGTTCCTGGAGCAGACATTGGTCCCTTTGTCGCGGGGATAAATGTGCTCAATGGATCCTTTTGATTCGAGACCTTACCCGACGTGGAAAGACGTCCCCGCTCATTATACGATGCGACGGTTCAATAACGTCAACGGAATAAACAAGTTGCTCGCAATTATTTCACAATGGGGTCATAAACGAGAAGGTCTCGTTCCCAGAACAGCGTATAATGAGTCCGAGAAATGTTTGAAAAAAAGAAATCTTTCCTTACCGCCATTTTCAAACCAAGTCGGCCGACTGCGCTCAGTCAACAAAGTGGCTTTTCAAGAAACTTTCAAAACAACTTTCGATAATACGACTTCAAAACTACTTTAACGCAACTTTCAAAAATACTGTACTTGAAAAACGTTAAAACAACTTCAAAAACGATTGTAAATAAAGGATGTAAAAAAACAACAACAACAAAAATATCTACAAATTTAAAAGGATAAAACATTTCCTCTCTTTTCTTTTATCTCTCTCTCTCTCTCTCTCTGTCTGTCTGTCTGTCTGTCTGTCTGTCTGTCTCTCTGTCTCTCTCTCTCTCTCTTTCCCCCTCTCCCTCTTCTCCCACTAACTCTATCACCCTCCCCCTCTATCCCCCTTCCCCTTTCCCCCTGTCTCTCCTCTCTACCTACTCCTCTCTTTCCCCCTGTCCCCCTTCCCCCCTTTCTCTCTTCCCCCCACTCCCACTCTGTCTTCCCCCCACTCCCTCTATCCCTCTTTCCCCCCTGTCTCTCCTCTCTACCTCTCCCTCTTCCCCCACTCCCTCTATTCCCCCCTTTTCCCCCGGTGTCTCCTCTCTACCTCCTCCTCTCTCTTTCCCCCTGTCCCCCTTCCTCCCTCTCTCTCCTCCCCCCACTCCCTCTCTCTTCCCCCCACTCCCTCTATCCCCCTTTCCACCTATGTCTCTCCTCTATACCTCCTCCTCTCGCTTTCCCCCTGTCCCTCTTCCCCCTCTTTCCATCCCCCTTCTCTCTCCCCTCTCTCTCTTTCCCCCTGTCCCCCTTCCCCCCTCTCTCCTCCCCCCACTCCCTCCCTCTCTTCCCCCCACTCCCTCTATCCCCCCTTTCCCCCTATGTCTCTCCTCTCTACCTCCTCCTCTCTCTTCCCCATCTTTCCCTCCCCCTTCTCTCCCCCCCCCCCTCCCCTCTCTCTCTCTTTCCCCCTCTTCCCCTTTTCACCGTCTCTCTCGCTCTCCTTTTCCGGACTCTTTAGCTCTTTCCTGATTCTCCTATAAAACCCATCGGCGCGTGACAGTTTGGAGGTTTCGAACTAGACTCGGCAATCAGGAGCCAAATTGCACGATCGTTAAAGTACACCACAAATGTCCTGCAATGGTCCACGGATTCCCACGGCGGTGACGTTGGACCATTACCTGGAGACTCCAAGAGGACATCTTGCACTCCGGGAGCAAAGGGAAGGTAAATTTTGGACTCTTTGAAAATGATATTGCTGTAACATTCCTGACTTCCTCGAAGCCGCAGGCTAAACCGTTACTCAACATGTATTGAATCCCGCGGTCTGACTCCAGTAATGAGATGGCTAAACGGCAGCGATTGCCCCGACTCTCCCCCTCTCCCCCTCTTCCCTCCCGCAAACAAAACAAGCTCTTTCAATTACGCGGCGCCGTGTTTTCCTGGCACCGAGAAACTGCTCCTGCTCCCCGCGTGCACATCGTTTACTCTTCCCATCCTCTCACCCCGCAGTGCTCCTCCGAGTGAAGATTGCACTTTGGGGAGGAACACGTTATGGAGGATAAAGGGAAACTCGGCCTGACCGTTCAAAAGGCGAGGAGAGCAACGCATCCCCTCCGGCGAACAGTCTAGCCGGAGCCGGGGAGGGGCCGACCCGCGTTTGAAGATAACCCCCACCAGCACCCCCACCCCCTTGTAACACTACTACCCCCACCGCTACACCCACACCCACACCACCGTCGACGTCACCACACACCCACGCTCGTAATTACCTCTATTTACGACTTCAGTGGCGGGCCCTTAAGGAGGTCCTCTCCGAGTAATGAGGACAGAAAATTACGTTTGTAAATGAAGACTTTTCATGAAGGTTGTAAATGTAAGCAGTAAACTAGAAATTATCTGAAAATGCAAAACCTGTCTGCATCTGCTTGTATTCAGTCTTCTTCTTCTTCTTCCGTAGGCTAAACATGACAAACACAGCTAAGAACTAGAGCATACCTCGGCCTGGTTGGCCATATCACTCAATGGTGAAGAATCACTTTTTAAAATTCTACTAGCCGGATCCGGATCTTCACCAAAGTGGATTCTTCCTTGTCACACACACAACCTGTCCAACAAGTTTCGTCCAAATCCGTACACAACTTTTTGAGATATCTTGTTCAAAAACGGACAAACAGACAAGACAGACAGACAGGGGTGAAAACACAACCTCCATCCACCTTCGGTGGCGGAGGTAATACATAGATGGTCCTTTATCAACATAGAGGTTGCGTCAACCAAATTGATACATTGGTAAAATACAAACAAAATGACCATTTTAGCTGACCTTGACCATTTTGACCTGTGATGGGCTTCACTGACCCAATATGCAAACCCTGCCCACATTTCTAGTAAATCTGATGATTTGATGCCACCTTGACCTTTGACCTTTTGATCTAAAAAAAAAAAACCTCAAAAACAATCAGCTTCTAGCTTTTGATTGGTGAACCCATTCAGTGACTCAATATGCAAATTCTTAAAATTTCAGGTCAATGGGATGAAAATTTACGATTTTATGTGACGATGATCGTTGACCTTTTGACCAAATTATTAATTTGTTTGCTCCACATTCCCATAATAAAGCTTTGTTGAAAATTTGATGACCACAGCTGAAATTGTTAAAATAGGCTGTGGCCCGAACAGACACACACACACACACACACACACACACACACACACACACAC
>NC_136263.1:28072566-28080066 GCF_964187855.1 Myxine glutinosa | reverse complement strand
AGGACAAGGGGATTAACCCCCCCTTGCTAACGGGAGTGCCGTCCCCCGGATCCGTAACAATATATATATTGTTACGGTTTTTAGAACCTTCACTAGTAAATTTTAGTAAATGTTTCCCTTATAAATGTTCCCCTGTAAATATCCCCATCAATTGGTTTGTTAAAGATAGCACCTTAGTTAGTCCATGTACAACACGTAGCGAACCATAGGACCTCTCCATAGTTATTTCATTATTTTGTGTTTCAGTTAAGGATCTGTTCCCAGTAGTTGAATCTGCGTTGCATTAATCAAATAAGATAGGCCCCATTACGTCCATTTTGCTCTCCCTCTTCAAATTGTGGGGCCTCGCTTGCCAACAGCATTCGCCGCTGTTGCACTGGGTTGTTTACTGGCACCACGCCGCCATTAGCCATGCGGTCAAGCCGAGGAGGAAGGGGGCGGAGCCGCCAGAACAAGGTGTGGCACGTCGACTCGTCATCTGAGGTGGAGTCAGCAAGCCCTTACCGGCCACCCAGCACCGCGGTGAGCCAACCGGTAGGCGTGTCATCAGAGCCGGCGGTTTGATTCCAACACGAGCAATAAAAGCGGCTGCAGGGGACTGCTTCAAGAGAGAGACGCGTGAGAAGGTACCGACGAGAGGGGAAGGACCTGGAGTGCGCGACGAACTGGCATCTTGTTCAAGGGAGAGAGCGTTGACACGAGCCATTTGTTATAGACAGAGCATCCCAGTCCCATCGCTATATGCAACGTCCGCTTGCGGTGAACGATACGCGCTCGCTGCCTGCCAGGGTTTTCCCGCCACGACGCGAGTCGACTCCTGGAGCTGGACCTCGATGCCTACCGTCTGCCTGGGCCTTCTCATCCCTTCTTCCAGTCATTCCTGCCTGCTATTCCCCTTTCGTGTAAGTCTGTTTGTCTGTCTGGGGCGTTGATAACATAAGACTGCTTAAGGCTGCCCTGTGTCTTCTTCTTCTTCTTCTTCTCCTGTATATTACTTTCGTTTCTTCTTTGGTTCTTTGGTTTCGTAAATAATTAATAAATGCCTGTTATTTCTTACCTTTGGTTTCTTCTTTCCCCTGATCGCTTTCGTCCTGTCTCCAATTGAGTACCTGTGGCACGATTCGGCCAACCGCAATAGTCGGGTTTAGTCCTTTGTTAATGGCTCGAGCTGCGGATTGCTAAACTGCTCGGCAAATACCATCTTGTCCGTGGTTCGAGCGGTACTTGTCTCCCTGTTTTGTGGAGGGATTGGTAAAGGTATTCGGGAGAAAACCTTGACCAATAACCCTGACCAATTTCACCCCGCAGAAGAGCGTTACAAGTACCAGGACCGGTCGGACGGCCAGCTTAACAGGACAAGGGGATTAACCCCCCCTTGCTAACGGGAGTGCTGTCCCCCGGATCCATAACAATTGGTAGTCAGGAGTTGGGATCTGGAACCTGGGACTAAATTTATTTAAACCAAATTTTGGACACCAATTGTGCTATTGGCCATAACAATTGGTGTCAGGGAGTGGGATTTGAAGCCTGAACCAAATTTTAATCCATCGAAAAAATTTGGTCAAAATTTGGAGCGGCCGAAATTTTTATTTAATATCCCAAATTAAAATCGTGCCATGGATAGTCAAGGTGATCGGATGCCGGTAGGGGAGGTAGAAGAGGGGTTAGAGGCAATCCAGGACCCCAGGGAGGAGGAGAGCAATGAGGGTGCGGTAGCGGGGGTTGCAGGCGCACTAGATGGCGGCGCCTCACACGAGGTCACGGGAGCACAAAATGGCGCCTCGCACGTGGCCGCGGTAGCCGCGCCCGCTGCGCCAATGGGGGTGGGCGACATGCAAGCCCTCATGGCGCAATTTATGGCGCAAATACAGGCGTCCCTCGACCTGCAGAGGGACGAAGCGAGGGGTAACGGGGAGCGATTGGGAAGCCAAATCGGGGAATTGAGAAACGACCTAGGAAGCAAATTAGAGGGGTTAGACAATACATTTGAGGGGTTAGACAATATATTTGAGGGGTTAGACAGCAAATTGGAGCGAATAGGTAAATTTGGGGACAGAATGGGTGAGAGCATACAAAGATGTGGGGAGAGCATGGATCGCATGTTGAGCGGGAAAGGCACACGGGTACGCGACGAGGTAACGCGAGTCGAGGAGCGCGGGTTGAGCAAGGCGGAGCAGAGCGCGGTTAAAATGACCGGGATAGAAATCGCGACCCGGGGTATGGGGAAGCCGGCGACCGCCGAGGTAGAAAAGGAAATTTTATTCGGACCAGCGGTCGTCGAGGGAAAGAAAAAAGTAATTCAAATGACCGAACGAATAGTGGAAATTGGGATTGGAGAGACGGACCTGGTAGAGCAACAGCGGGAGGAAAAGATGGAAAATGTGCAAAGTCCATGCTCGCATCATGATGTCGTGCTGCATAATCCTTGTAAAGATTTGCAGGTGTTGGAGGAACGAGGAAGAAGAATCCCCAAGGTGAGCCAGCTAGTATATGGGGCGAAGAGATTTTTCGGTTAGGTGTTTGTCGCGAAAAGAATTTTCACGTGCTTGGGATGCAGGCGTAACCCGGGCACTCGTAAAAGGTCCGTGGTGCGCTGTGTGAGAGAAAATAGCACGCGTGTGAGGAAAAAGTGTGCGTCGAAGAGTGAGTGTGTTATAAAGTGTGGGAGTAAAACCGAGTGCGAGCGAGAATGCACGTCGGAGTGTATGTGTGATGAGAGTGATACGGAGAGTGAGATGGATGAGGAACGGGTGCGAGAATGCACACTTGTAATGGTTGAGCGTGTGCGAGGAGGCACACCTGAGTTGGTGGTGGAGCGCGTGATGGGGAGTGTTACGGGGGATGTAACGGAAGAGTGCACGCCCGTGGTGGTTACGGTGTATGTAACGGGGGAGAGTGTACGCGAGAAGTGTGTGAATGACGAGTGTGCACCAAGGTGTGTTATGGAGTGTGCGGACAGTGAGTGGTGTGTAACAGAGAGTGCGGTGGTGGAATTGACGGAGAGTATGGGATGTATGAGCAACGAACGGAACGAGTGGTGTGAGCATGTACGGGGAGCATCGACGTTAAACGGGATAGCGGTTAGACCGACGTTTAGCCGACGCGAGCTCTCGGTCCGTGCCGGGCTGTGTGTATTGAGGGAGCCGGCGGGGATCGGTGCAGCGTCGCCCCTGTTCGGAGCATCGTGCACGATCCGCGCCGGGCCCCGCCCTGCACGGTCGCGTCCGGGCTTTGCCGGGCAAGGCGACCAGCCCGGTTCGAGGAAAGGTAGGAGGGATCGGAACGGCGCCCCCTGGTGGTGGCGGCGTTCCAGCCAGGCAGGATTGGGCCATCGGGCAGGAGACCGAAAGGCCCCGCGCCGGGATGGTGCTGTGAACCTTGGCCCAACCCCTCCCCTGAACCGAATGCCGGACGGACCCAACCTGCAGGCGACCAAACCACCCGTATGCATTGCTCCGCTTTGCGAAGCCGAGCTTTGAAAATGTCATGACGTACCGAGAGGCTCAGATATAGCGGACTGTGAGGATGATAGTGTTATTGTTTGAAATTGATCGGGAATTGGCTCGGAATTACTAGTGATTCGAAATTGGGGATAGTGAATATGATTGGCAAATTTGATGGGTAAAAATGATTGGCAGTAATGATTGGCAAATTTGATTGGCAAAAAATTGGATGGGCAAAATTGATAATGGGAGGTGCCCGATGTGGAGGGATGGCAACTCTGCCATCCCTCACATCCACACCTGGGCACATGAGCAGTAGTTTATGGGGTTTTGGCTGTACAAACTAGCCCGGGAGGGTTAGGATAAAATGATAGAATTTACAAAAATGACAATAGGTAACGGTAGATTTAAGTAGCGACATGTACAGGTAGTCGGGGATGTAGAATAGGTTAGATGGTTGTTAATGACGAGGGAGGGCAATAGTATAAGGGGCAACTGGGAAGCGCGAGTTTCAGAAGGGGGGTAGTCAGCTTAAATGATGCAGTGTGTGTGAAGGAGGTGATTGAGCAGCGTATTGTGAAAAGTGCGATTGTGAGTTGTATTGAGTGAATGCACCTGGAGGGAAGACGGGTGCAAGAGCCACCAGGTGTGTGTGAGCACCAGGTGAGTGGGTACAGGTGTGCAGGTGAAGCATGGGTGAATGGAGTGTGGAATAAATGGTTGAATGAAATAGATGGAATGGAGTATGGAATGGATGGTGTGGAGTGAGTAGTGTGGAATATGTGAAGTGGAGTGGTTGGTGCGAAAGGAGTGGATGGGGAAGATGGACCCCTTTCACGAATACCCGGGGAGGGTAGTTTAAGAGTAGGTAGAGGGTATAGGTAAATTGTGGTGGATATTGGCATCTGTGGTGCGTGTGGTAGAATGGTGTTTGGATGGGTGCATTAGTGAAGTGGAAATGGCTGGGCGTGTGGCCTGTTAGTGTGTGTATGATTAAATGGGCACTCCGCCACTGTTAGGATGTCGGCCAGCTGAGGACGCAGGTGGGCTCTGGGAGCCAGTAGAGTTGTTCAGTGGGGCCCGAGGATCCGGAGGACGGACCCGAGTAGCCCAGTGCCAGAGAGGGCACCGATTGGGGAGAGCGCCAGAGGGCCTTCCCCAGGTAGATAGGTTAGGGTAAGGAGCAGGTAAGCTCGGAGGCAACTGCAGTGGCGGAGGTGTGCAGATGAGTAGACCTGCTGGTGGGCCACACGACCCAGCCCGGAAATTGTGCGAAGGCACAGGGAGTTGAATCGGGGTAGTGGGACCCCAAATTGGTGAGCGCCACAGATGGTCAGTGGTAATTGGTTTTTGAACCGCATAGAGTAAAGTGGCCGATGGGTTGGCAGGGAAAGACCCCGGGTAGAGTAAAAGTGTTAACGTCATTTAGAGGTATAGTTAGGATTGAAATCTCCTCGCACCATCTACATCCACTCACCTGTGGTGATGACAGGACTCCACACCATGTGATTGTTGCAAATGTTTGGAATGGTGAGACGCATCATGACGTGGGAGTGACATTGTGCTTGTTTATTCCATCTCTTCCTCCTTATGAGGGATGGATGATGAATTGATTGATGGCAAATTCGGATTAGAGGGATTGGTAACCAATTTGGTATTGGGGGAGATATGGGGAAGACGAGACAGTAGTGACGAATTTGTAAATGTGTAGAGTTTCGTAAATACGGGGTAAGGGCAAGGGTAGGGTAGGTGACAGGGGGGGGGGGGTGACGTACGGTAGGGACGAGCTTTCTCCGCTCGCTCCCATGTGCACCTCGCCTTGCATTGCCTTGTTTTGATGTGTACCCTTGTGACCTTGCTCCGATGCTTGCTTTGTTCCTTCCTTCCCCACTCACGGCTTGTTGTTTTGGGTCCGGGGGGGAGTGTGCAGGTAGCAGCACTTGTATGTCCGAGCCGCCGATGCACAGCCTGCCTGGATCGATACACCACCTTATGGACTGCACGACTTGCGGCCTAGCCCCACCATATGGACCACATTCTTCTGTGGCCAAGCACCACACCCTTATGGACCCCACGTGTTGGGGCCTGGCCCCTCTGCTGGGACCGGCCATGATGGCCAGAGGGAGTTCTTTGCTTGCAGACCACGGTGAGGTGGCCCCTTTTTGCCATACAGGTGGACCACCCATAGTTGGCCCCTGTTGGCCCTAAATAAAAATGGACGCGTTGTTTGCCTTTTTATTATTTGCAAATAGGCAGCAAGTAAAGAAGAATAACATCAAGAAACATCGGCCGACAGAGCAGGAGCAGAAACCAGAAGAAAGGTTAACAGTTTGTGTTGTTTTTATGTGTGCAATGAGCACTGGATGGTGCTTTGGTGTTTTATTGCTGCTGATTGGTGCTTTGGTGCTTTGTGATGCTCTTGTGCTCGGGGGTGCACTGCAATATCAATTGTGCATCCCCGGGCACTTGAGTATGGTGTATCGGTGCAGTGCAGTGCATGTTCTTCCTCTTTTCAAAATATCTTTTTGACTCCCAAAATGACAGGTCCTGGGTTTGCCGTGTAAATACAAATAGTGTCTTGTAAATAATGCTCCCCACCGGCTTGATGTATAGTTTGAAAACCATTCTGTGATTCGGTTATTCTGTGGGCGCGAGTCTGTTAGGTAGGATGCAACGTAGCAGGCGGAACATGCGGAGTTGTTTTAAAACTGTCACACTCAAGGGTAAGGTTAATAGTAGAGGGCTACTACACCTGAGTGTCACATTAAGTAAAGTTATTTCGGGTCGAGCCGACTCTAGAGGAAAATCGGGTGCTGTGTTACGGTTTTTAGAACCTTCACTAGTAAATTTTAGTAAATGTTTCCCTTATAAATGTTCCCCTGTAAATATCTCCATCAATTGGTTTGTTAAAGATAGCACCCTAGTTAGTCCATGTACAACACGTAGCGAACCATAGGACCTCTCCGTAGTTATTTCATTATTATGTGTTTCAGTTAAGGATCTGTTCCCAGTAGTTGAATCTGCGTTGCATTAATCAAATAAGATAGGCCCCATTACGTCCATTTTGCTCTCCCTCTTCAAATTGTGGGGCCTCACTTGCCAACAGCGTTCGCCGCCGTTGCACTGGGCTGTTTACTGGCACCACGCCGCCATTAGCCATGCGGTCAAGCCGAGGAGGAAGGGGGCGGAGCCGCCAGAACAAGGTGTGGCACGTTGACTCGTCATCGGAGGTGGAGTCAGCAAGCCCTTACCGGCCACCCAGTACCGTGGTGAGCCAACCGGTAGGCGTGTCATCAGAGCCGGCGGTTTGATTCCAACACGAGCAATAAAAGCGGCTGCAGGGGACTGCTTCAAGAGAGAGACGCGTGAGAAGGTACCGACGAGAGGGGAAGGACCTGGAGTGCGCGACGAACTGGCATCTTGTTCAAGGGAGAGAGTGTTGACACGAGCCATTTGTTATAGACAGAGCATCCCAGTCCCATCGCTATATGCAACGTCCGCTTGTGGTGAACGATACGCGCTCGCTGCCTGCCAGGGTTTTCCCGCCACGACGCGAGTCGACTCCTGGAGCTGGACCTCGATGCCTACCGTCTGCCTGGGCCTTCTCATCCCTTCTTCCAGTCATTCCTGCCTGCTATTCCCCTTTCTTGTAAGTCTGTTTGTCTGTCTGGGGCGTTGATAACATAAGACTGCTTAAGGCTGCCCTGTGTCTTCTTCTTCTTCTTCTTCTCCTGTATATTACTTTCGTTTCTTCTTTGGTTCTTTGGTTTCGTAAATAATTAATAAATGCCTGTTATTTCTTACCTTTGGTTTCTTCTTTCCCCTGATCGCTTTCGTCCTGTCTCGAATTGAGTACCTGTGGCACGATTCGGCCAACCGCAATAGTCGGGTTTAGTCCTTTGTTAATGGCTCGAGCTGCGGATTGCTAAACTGCTCAACAAATACCATCTTGTCTGTGGTTCGAGCGGTACTTGTCTCCCTGTTTTGCGGAGGGATTGGTAAAGGTATTCGGGAGAACACCTTGACCAATAACCCTGACCAATTTCACCCCGCAGAA
>NC_136263.1:27845066-28070066 GCF_964187855.1 Myxine glutinosa | reverse complement strand
CAAGTGAGAAGCGCCAAGAGAGAGTTGCACAGAGGTGCCAAGAAAGCGTTCAAAGGGGCAGCTTTGGAGAGCGCACGGTGCACCGGAGGAGCTTCGCCATGTAGTTTGGAACCGCGGCGGTTTTGGCGATCCCAGCTCGAGGATTGACGGCGGCTGTCCGCTTCCAGCCCGACCGATCCCCGCTGAACCTTCCTCTCCCGCCAAGCTATTCCTCCTTCCAACCATTCCTGCCTGCAATTTCCCCCATTCGTGTGAGTTTGCTCGTAGTCTGTTTTGTGTGTATTGTCCTGGGGTTATAATTAAGACTGCATAGGTAAGCTAATTTTCACTGTGTCTTTCTGGTCCGTCCCTCTTTCTGTCTTTATTTTGTTATCCTTCCTTCTTCCTTGGTTTCTTTGGTCCTGTAAATAGTAATAAATTATATTCGTATTTCAAACCCTCTTTGTCTTCTTCTTCTTCTTCACATCCACGTCATCTTTGTCTTTTCCAAATTGAATATCTGTGGCACGATTTGGCCAACGTTCAGAATCGGGTCTAGTCATTGTTAACGGTTCGGGCCGTGGCGCCATCCGCTCAGCAAATTAACATCTTATCCGCGGTTCGTAACAATTGGTGCCGGGAGCGAGATACGGACCTGAAGCGCTTAGTGCGCTCAAATTACGAGTGGGCCGAAATTTGTTTTATAAAATCTTAAATTGAACATCGTGCCATGGATAGTCAAGGCGGCGGGATGCCGGTGGGGGCATTAGAAGAGGGGTTCGGGGTAACCCAGGACCAGAGGGAAGAAATGGAGGAGAGCAATGAGGAGGTGGTTGAGGGAGTATCAGGCGCACAAAATGGCGCCCTCACGCACGTGGTTGCAGAGGCACAAAATGGCGGCGCTGCGGCAGCCGAGACCGCAGCGCTGGGGAAATTGGACCTCTTCGCGGCGCAGATGATGGGGTATATGAAAAAAATGGGTGAGCAAATGAGGGACGAAGCGAGGGCTAATAGTGAGTGAATGAGGGACGAAGCGAGGACTGATAGTGAGCGATTGAGGGGCCAAATGAGGGACGAAGCGAGGACTACTAGTGAGCAATTAAGAGACGGGTTAAACAATATGGGAAATAAATTTGAGGGGTTAGACAACGGGATAAAGGAGGTAAAGAATGGGTTAACGGGGCTAGAAGATAAGATGGAAGGCAAATTGCGGGAAATAGGGGAGCAATCCGCCCGGGAAATCAAACAGATGGGGAACCAGATAGAGGAGGTGAAAATCGGGTTAGATGCTAAATTGGATGCTCAGAGGAATGAATTGGAACAGATGAGGGTGGCATCTACCAAAGAGATGGGAGAAATGGGAGAGGAGATCAGACGGGGTGTAAGCGAGGAGGTCTCGGGGGTACGCGAGGAGGTAAAGCAAGGTGAGAAGCGTATGGAGAAAGCGGTGAGGAATAATACGGCTCGGTTACAGGGGGACATAGAGGGTCTGATGAGGGGAGTAGAACAGCTGACAATGGGACAAAAGGAACTCGTGGACCAAGTGGAAAAGAACACTGCAATAATCGGGGGGTTAAAGGCGACACAAAAAGAACTAAAAAATGACTTGATAGCGACGAAGAGGGAATGTCAGATGGTACGTGAGGGACTGACAACGAGGTTGGACGAGGTGATGGAGGCAATGGAGACAAAGGACCGGGAGGTGAGGATGCACATATAAATGGTCAAGGTAGCCTTAGAGGACGAAATTGAGGAGACGCACCGGGAAATAAAAGAGGTGAAGCAAAAGTTAGAGGAAGTGGAAGAGGGGGTGAGTGAAATTAAGAAGAGACGGAGGGAAACTAAGAGAGAAATACAGGAGGAGGTGATGGAATATGTACAAGGTCGGTGCTCAAATCGTGATGGTGTGCTCGCTAACCAGATAAAGAGTTTGCAGGTGGCGAAGGAGGTGCGGAGACGAGGTGCCAAGGTGAGTGGCAATATATGCGGAAATGTATATGATGTGAGGGGAGACTTAGTCGGCTTGGGGGTTGGTTTGGACCCGGGTGTTCGTGAGAGGCCGTTGGTGAAGTGTGCGACAGGTACGGTGTGCGAAGGAGGAGGTGTGCGAGAATGTCCGACTATGGGGTGTGTCAGGAAAAATTGCGCACCGAGGAGTGAGTGTGCTGTCGAGAGTGAGTTGGTCGTAGCGCGTGTGCGAGGGGGCCCATGGAAGCGCGTAGTGGGGAGTGTTACAGAGGATGTAACGAGAGAGTGCACACCTGTGGTGAGTGTTACGGAGGGTGTAACGGGAGAGAGTCCGCAAGAGTATGCGCGAGGAAGGTGTGTAACGGACGGGAGCATAAGGACCGAGTGCGCGGTTGAGAGTGAGGGTGAATGCGCGACCGAGTGTGGAGGTGAGAGTAGTGAGAGTGACGTGGAGCGTGAGTTGGTTGTGGCAGGTGAGAGAGGATGTACACCTGGAATGGAAGGATGCACACCTGGAATGGTAGAGTGCGTATGGGAATGCACGCTGGAGTTGGTAGTGAGGCACGTGGTTGGGTGTGCAAGTGAGAGCACACCTGTGGTTGTCACAGAGGAGGTGACCGAGGAGGGGGCGCGAAGAGGTGTGTTGGTGAGGTGTACGAACGACGAGTGTGTGCCAAGGTGTGCGGTGGTCAGGTGTGTGACCAAGTCTGTGAGCGGGATGAGTGTACCTGGGTGTGTAAGAGAAGGTGCAATGACGAGGAGCATGGGAACGGCTGGATGTATGAGCAAGGAACGGGCTGCGGGGTGTAAGCATGCAAGTGGAGCATCGACGCTAACCGGGTTAGCGGTTAGAGCGACGTATAGCCGAATCGGGCCCTCGGTGCGTGCCGGGCAGCTTTGCGTGCCGCGGGGATCCGCGGGGATCGTGACCGTGGCGGTTTCGAAAGAACCGCCATGCGGGATCCATGCCGGGCCTCGCTCTGACCGGCCGCGTCCATGCTCCGCTAGGCGGAGCGGGCGGCCCGGTAGGAAGGGTCGTCATGGCGACCCCTTTTTGTTGAGGCGTTCCGGCAGGGCGAGATTGGGCCATTGGACGGCTCCGTGCTGAGATGGTGCGTGGGATCTCGGCCCGGGTAAGCGTTCCTCCCTGCACCGAGTGCCGGACGCATCCAGCTGCCGGCACCAAGCAACCCGCAATCATTGCTCGGCTTTGCGAATCCGAGCTTTGGAGATGAATTGGCCCACCGAGAGGCTCTAGTGAGTAGACGTGTGATGAGGATAGTGTTTTGGACCCGAAATTGAAAAGCAAAAATTTGATGATTGGCAAAGGATTGGCAGATTGATGATTGGCGGACGATTGGTAGTGATTGGCAAATTTTTAATTAGCTGGAATTTGGTGTGCAAAATTGGTAGTGGGAGATGCCCGATGTGGTGGGATGGCAACTCTGCCATCCCTCACAGCGGGGGCAAAGGAGCAATAGTTATGCGGTTTATGGCAGTGAAAACTAGCCCGGGAGGGTTAGGATATCGTGTGTAGGGACCTAGAGATTGACAATAGGTAACGGTAAGGTTTAGGTAGTGACAATGATACCTGTAGTGGGGACGCAGGTAGATTAGTTTGGAATATAATGACGAGGGAGCACAATAAAGTAAGGGACGACTGGGAGGCGCGAGTTTCAGAGGGGAGTAGTTAGATGAAATGATGCCGTGTGTGTGAGGATCGGAAGTGTATTGAGCAGGGTATGAGTAAATGATTGTGATTGTGAGTTGTATTGAGATTGCACAGGTGTGCAACTGAACAGGTGTATGGAGCAGTGTGTGAGTGAGTGATAGTGATGTGAGTTGTGCTGACCAAATGGTCCAGGGAGGAAGGAGGGTGCAGGTGGCACCAGGTGTGATTGCACAGGTATGCAACGACAGGTGTATGGAGAATGGTTGTGTGGAAGACATGGAGTGTGGAATATATAGAGTATGGAATGGATGGTCGTGGAGTGAGTATGGTGGAAACTGTGGAGTGGAGTGGATGGTGCGAAGGTGTGGATGGGGGAAAGGAGGATGGACCCCATCACGAATACCCGGGGAGGGTAGTGAAAGTGTTAGGTAGAGGGTACAGGTAAATTGTGGTTGGATATTGGCATCTGTGGTGCGTGTGGAAGAATGGTACTTGGATGGGTGCATTAGTGTTGTGGAAATGGCTGGGCGTGTAGCCTGTTAGTATGTGTAGTTGATTGGGCACTCCACCACTGTGAGGATGTCGGCCAGGTGAGGCCGCAGGTGGGCACTGGGAGCCGGTAGTTGTTGTGGATGGGGCTCGAGGATCTGGAGGACGGACCCGGGTAGCCCAGTGCCAGAGGGCACCAAGGGGTGACAGAGCTAGGAGGGGCCTTCCCCAATTAGATAGGTTTCTTTTTTGTTTTTGTTTTTGTTTTTGTATACCAGATCGAGGCTCGTGAAAGAGCTAACATTAATCACACAAAAGGACAAACCGACACACAAAACACAAAAAACAAGGGGAGCGGCAGACAAGATGGGGAGAGAGGGGGAAGGACACAAAAGAGGGGGGGAAGAGGGGGAAGGACACAAACACAACATTTGAGAGCAGGGACATCGGGAGGACTTGGGGGGAGGTGGGAGAGGAATAAAACATATGAACACTGCAAGGACTCTGGGGTGAATTACCGGGGGTAGAAAAGATCAAGGTTTTCGATGGGGGAAGATAAGAGATGGTGGTGAACAGCTGTTTTAAAGACCTGGAGGGAGCAGTGGGATTGAAGGGAGTGGGGGAGTTTGTTCCAGAGGCGGGAGAAAAGGGGAATGAAAGAGTGAAGGTGAGCAGAGAGCCTAGACTTTGGCAGTTTAACCATAAGAGGGTTGCAGGCAGATCTTGTGCGACCTGAAGGAATATTGGGGGGACAGAGCACAGAGAGAGCTGGGGGAGCAAGGCCGGAGAGGAGTCGGTAGAAGACAGAAAGACCACCAACCTGCCTGCGGTGAGTGAGTGAAAGGCCCTCGGTGTTGACTACATCACAGGAGATTCCAATGATTCTGAAAGCTTTGGCCTCAACAGCGTGAAGCCGAGCAAGGTGTGAGGCAGGAGCACCAGCCCAGAGGGGAGAACAGTATTCCATTGAGCTGCGGATGAAAGCCTTGTATGTGGTGAGGAGCTCAGGTGTGCCAAGGAAGGACTTCGCACGACGGAGGATGCCCAGTCGGCGACTGGCTTTGGAGGCCAGCTTGGAAATGTGGTTTTCCCAAGAAAGATCATGGCAGATAGTGAGACCCAAAAGCTTGAGCGACAGAACTTCTTGGAGAGGATTGTTGAGAAAGTAGATGGGAGGGTTGTCCAGTCGGTCCTTTCGGAGAGACATTGTAAGAGTGTGAGATTTGTCAGGATTGAAAGACATGTTCCACTTGTTTGACCAGTCTGTGATTTTGTCCAGGTCTGCAGAGAGTGAGGAGGCTGCAGACTGCCGATCTGAGGGATGAGGAATGGAGCGACAGAGAGTAGAGTCGTCAGCAAAGAGATAGAGAGGATTTTCAAGAGAGTCAGAGAGATCATTGATGAAGACCAGAAAAAGCACAGGGCCCAGAACACTGCCTTGGGGAACTCCAGCCTGAACAGGAAGAGGAGATGAGAGAAACCCATTCAGGGCCACACGTTGACTACGACCAGAGAGGAGTCTGCCAGCCATGCATGGAGATTTCCATGGATACCAAAGGAGGAGAGTTTGGTGAGCAGAGCAGGGTGCCAGACCGTATCGAAGGCACGTGAAATGTCAAGGGAGACAGCTCTAATTTCCTGTTTGGCATTGAGGACCTCCATCCATTGTTGAGAAAGCAGAAGCAGCATGTCCAGAGTAGAGTGACCAGGTCTGAAACCAAATTGATGATCAGAGATCAAGCCATTGGAGAAGAGGAAAGGTTTAATATCTGAAGCAATGATGGATTCCATGACTTTGCTGATAATTGGGAGAAGGCTGATTGGTCTGTAGTTGCTGGGATCTGTTTTTGCACCTTTTTTGTCCAAACCGGTGATGTTGGCTGATTTCCAAGCAGATGGCAGATGACCTTGAGCAAAAGAGAGGGTGAAGAGAACAGAAAGAGGGAGTGAAAGAGCAGAAGAACATGATTTTAGGACCCGTGGGCTGATGCCGTCAGGACCAGTTGCAGAATCAGAGTCGAGGGTTGACAGAAACTTTTCCACCTTGTCAGGAGGAAAGGACACAGAGTCCAGGAGCAGCTGGGTACGACTGGGTACGGTGGGTACAGAGAGGGATGGGTTTGGGACACAAGATTTAGAGGCAAACACAGAGTTGAGGCATTCAGCTTTTTCACGTGCGGAGTCAGCCGTTAAGCCGTTTGAGGTGAGGGAGGGGATGGAGGGGGAACAAACACCAGAAACAGATTTGACCAGACGCCACCAGGATTTGGAAGAGGGAGACAGATAAGAGAGTTCGGTCTTGAGAATGGTGAGATATTGTTTCCTGGCTCTCCTGAGGGTGGACACACACTTGTTTCGGGCTTTGTGAAAGGAAATGAGATTTCCTTCCGTTGGATTTGCTTTCCAGGAGACGAAAGCAAGTTGTTTCAGGGCAACAGCCTCACCACAAGATTCCGTGTACCATGGACGGGAGGAAGGGTATGACAACTGAAGACGAGATGGTATAAATCTGTGCATGAGAGAGAGCAATTTACTTTGAAAGAATTCCCAGGATGAGTTGATGTCAGAGGCGGTAGAGATGGGAGACCAGACCAGATGATTGATGGCTGGTTGAAGACCGTGCCAGTTGGCCTGAGTGAAATGCCAGACTCGTCGACGCTGAGGAGGCTCTCTGAGAATGGTCAGAGAGATGTCCACTTTGACAAGCACATGATCAGATGAGCCGATTGGAGCAGAAGAAGAGCAGCAGACATTTTCAGGGAAGTTTGTCATAACCAAATCCAGAAGAGAAGATGCTCCGTTGACTGTTAGGAAGGTTAGGTCAAGGAGCAGGTAAGCTCGGAGGCAACTACAGTGGTGGAGGTGTGCAGGTGGGTAGACCTGCTGGGAGAGCTGCACGACCCAGCCCGGAAATTGTGCAAGGGCACCGGGAGATGAATCGGTGGAGTGAGACCCCAAATTGATGAAGCACCACAGTTTGGTCAATGGGAATTTGGTTCTTAAAACCCATAGAGTAAATTGGCCAATGGCTTGGCAGGGAAAGACCCCGGGTAGTGTAAAGTGTGTTAAAGTCATTTAGAAGGTAGTTAGGATTAAGAATCTCCTCGCACCATCTGCATCCACTCACCTGGGATGACGTACCTCCATACCATGCCAGGTTGTTTTGATTATTTTTTATTGTGCAAATGTTTGGATTGTGAGACGCATCATGACGTGGGTGTGACATTGTGCTGTTGTTCCATCTCTTCCTCCTTATGAGGATTGATGATGAATTGGGTGATGGCAAATTTTGCTTAGAGGGATTGTTGTGACGAATTTGGTATAGAAGAGATATGGGGAGACGTGACAGTAGTGACGAATTTGTAAATGTGTAGATTGTTGTAAATATGGGGTAAGGGCAAGGGTAGAGTAGGTGACAGGGGGGGTGACGTACGGTAGGGATGAGCGTTTCTCCGCTCCGTCCACATACGCACCTCGCCTTGCATTGCCTTTATTGATGTGTACCCTTGTGACCTTACCCCTCGCTCATCTGTCTTTTCCCCCCTTTGTCTCCCACATGAGGACTGTGCGCCACTGGGCGCCGAGGGGAGCGTGCGTGAGTCCGCCATTGTGCGCCCGAAACTCCCGGAACCAGCTGTCTGCATCGATGCACCATCTTATGGACCACATGTCTGTGGCTGAGCACCACTTATGGACCCCATGGGTTGGGGCATGGCCCCTCTGCTGGAACCAGCCATGAAGGCCCGAGATCTTGCTGGCGGACCTTGGTCACAGGGCACCTATGCCCCACAGGTGAACCACACTAGTCGGCCCTGTGGGCCATAAATAAATAAAAATGGACATGTTTTGTGCTTTTTATTATGACAAATAGGCCACCAGGAAAGAAGATGACAACATCTGGAAGAGAGCATTAGCCAGCAGAGGGAGCAGAAGAGCAAGACACCACCAAGGGTTTGTTGGTTTTATTTTTATCGAACTGTGGTGACTGTGCACCGATTGGTGCTTGATGGTGTATTGGTGCGTTTTGGGTGCTTTCTGGTGCGTCGATGCAGAGCAAGCTGTCTCCCCCCCAAAAGAACGATCACAGGTCCTGGGTTGTGTATTGTAAATAAAAGTAACGTCATTGTGAATAATGCGCCCCCACCGTAAGTGTTTTAGTTTGAAGACCATTCCGCAATTCGGTTAGTTGTGGGCGTGAATCTGTTAGGCAGGGTGCAATGGAGCAGCGGGACATATTTATTTATGTTTTAAAACTGTCACACTCAGGGTCAGGTTAAATGTAGAGGGAACTACACCTACGTGCCACACTAAACGTAAAGGTAAGAGGCCCGGGACGTGCCTAAGAGGAGGAGGGTGCAGTGTTGTGGATATGAGGATTGTGTTTTTTTTTATTGTTTTATTGTGGACCCTCCTGCCTCCAGTCTGTGTATAAAGGTCAAAGGTCGTTCCGTAGTTATTTCATAAACATCCACCAGCCAATCATAGATTTCCTCCTTGTTGGTAGTTATTTCCTTATTCTGTGTATTCGGCTAAGGATTTGTCTTCCATTAATTGACACTCCATTGCACCGAATTCAAATAGATAGATCCCCTTTCATTTTCATTTAATAAAGGCTCAATTGCCAACTGCATTCACCGCGACTCCATTAGCCACGAGGTAGGCTTGGAGAAGAATGGGGAGGAGCTGCCGAATCCTGGGCGTGCCCACCCATCGTCATCAAGGGTGGAGCCAGAGGGCCCGTGCCGACCAATCAGGGCCGAGGCGAGCTCACCGATGGGCGTGTTCTAGAGGCCGGCGGCTTGATCGCCCGCGGGCGTTATAAAAAGCGCGCGCGGAAGCCTTTGAACAAGTGTGGAAAGAGAGGGATGAGAAGGAGTCGAAGGTGGTTGCAGTTGCAACAAGTGCGCCAGAGACAGAAGAGAGTCAGAGATACGGCAGAAGAACAAGTGCCAAGTAGAACAAGTGCCAAGTGAGAAGCGCCAACAGAGAGTTGCACAGAGGTGCCAAGAAAGAGTTCAAAGGGGCAGCTTTGGAGAGCGCACGGTGCACCGGAGGAGCTTTGCCGTGCAGTTTGGAACCGCGGCGGTTTTGGCGATCCCAGCTCGAGGATTGATGGTGGCTGTCCGCTTCCAGCCCGACCGATCCCCGCTGAACCTTCCTCTCCCGCCAAGCTATTCCTCCTTCCAACCATTCCTGCCTGCAATTTCCCCCATTCGTGTGAGTTTGCTTGTAGTCCGTTTTGTGTGTATTGTCCTGGGGTTATAATTAAGACTGCATAGGTAAGCTAATTTTCACTGTGTCTTTCTGGTCCGTCCCTCTTTCTGTCTTTATTTTGTTATCCTTCCTTCTTCCATGGTTTCTTTGGTCCTGTAAATAGTAATAAATTATATTCGTATTTCAAACCCTCTTTGTCTTCTTCTTCTTCTTCTTCACATCCGCGTCGTCTTTGTCTTTTCCAAATTGAATATCTGTGGCACGATTTGGCCAACGTTCAGAATCGGGTCTAGTCATTGTTAACGGTTCGGGCCGCGGCGCCATCCGCTCGGCAAATTAACATCTTATCCGCGGTCCGCAACAATATACACAGACTTGGCATTTAATATGGATTATATATATTTTTTCTTGACTTGGGTTTACTTTCTTAACTCAGTATGTCAATCTGGTGAGTTTCTTTTACACTTTGGTGATTTATTTGTTAAGGGGGCATTATACCATTGAAGGCAAAAAAAAATTTTTTTTTACAAATATACAAATGCATCAATTAAAATGTTTGTTTCCTAGTATTGTATATATGTACCAAGTTTGAACGTAAATGGACTTGTCATAAGAGAAGATATAAGCTGTAAAGTGGTAATTCATCATTTGTATGCATCTGGTTACCATGGTAACCATGCATAATATAATGCTATGTAATGTATACCAATGTAATGTTCATATATCAAGCAACATGTACATATATAGTTTTGCATATTTTCAATCAAGACATTTTATCAAAAAGTGCATTACTGTGATTCAGTGTTGTTTTTACTGTGTTCAGTGTAATGGGGAGCTTATATCTTCTCTATGACAAGTCCATTTACGTTCAAACTTGGTACATATATACAATACTAGGAAACAAACATTTTAATTGATGCATTTGTATATTTGTAAAAAAAATTTTTTTTTTGCCTTCAATGGTATAATGCCCCCTTAAAAGAATCTTGTCACTGATTGTCTGTCGCAGCAAGAAGTCAACAACAGGATTATATCACAGGTGGCATGGCAAAATGTACGGAGAGGTGCATTTGATGATTGGCTTCACAGTCGGGTATTCAAGGGTTGTTGCGTTCTGTATTAGTGGAAAACAACTGCTGCACGTCTCCAAAAGTTATTGCCGCTTCCTCTGGAGATGTTCCATCAACTCGACAATGCTGTTTGTCATGGAGTGGTGGCTTTACGAAATTACGGCATGAAACAGCATGCTATTCCTCGGCAGTATGGCATCACTCAAGGTCAGGTGTCAAAGATCCTGAAACGAAATGCTCAGAGGGGTGTCCCTACTCCAATCCCGAGGCCACAACGTCCCCGCAGAACCACAAGGAGGGATGATCGCCAGCTGCACCGGTTAGTCCGCAATGGCCGTACCAAGTCAGCTAATCGGCTTTGGGCTGAGTGGCAGCAACTGACAAATGTGCCTGTATCCAGAAGGCTAGTCAACCAACGACTGGTTCAAGCAGGCTATCGTGCAAGGCGTCCCCTGAGAAAGCCACGCCTGACCAGACAACACCGCCAGCGCCGATTGCAGTGGGCCAGAGAGCACCGTCAATGGCAGCCAGGGCACTGGAATCATGTTATCTTCAGTGACGAGTCTAGATTTCTGGTCTATTGTCAAGATGGCTGCGTCCGAGTGCACAGACAAGTGCATGAAGCCTACAACAAAGATTGTATTGTGCCAAGAGTCCAAGCTGGAGGTGGTGGGGTGACCGTTTGGGCTGCTTTTCATGCAGGGGGCAAAACTGACCTGGTTGTTCTGAATGGAAACCTGAACCAGTTCAACTACAAGGCCATTCTGGAAGAAACATTGCTTCCATTTGCTCGTGCAGCCTTTTGAGGAAACTTTGTCTTCCAAGATGACAATGCACAGCCTCATCGTGCTTGCATGATCCAACACTTTCTTGCTGACCGTGGTGTAGAGCATATGGAGTGGCCTGCCATGTCCCCGGATATGAATCCGATAGAGAACTTGTGTGCAGAATTAACGCGTCAAATCGACCACTTGGACCAGCAGCCGACCTCTGTGCGTGAATTGCAGCAGGCTATTGTCACTGCATGGCAAGCGATTCCTGTCCAAACCTTGGCAAATCTCGTGAACAGCATGCCTCAACGTGTACGTGCTCTCCTGAATGGTCGTGGGGGTTACACGAAGTACTGAACTGTAATTTTACTGTCCGTAATCCCAGTCGTAATTTAACTTTTGTTTTTGTATAAAAAATTTTTGGCTAATGTGCAAAATAAAGAGATACTTCTGGAAAACGTACAGAAGTTTAACACAGTACTGTCCATGAATTGAGTTCGATATCAGTTTACATCACTTTCAAGGATCAATTTATTTGTTTTGAAATGTCAAATGTGGTTTTTGTTTCTTTTAAAGGTCACATTAACAAAATCTAGCATCATTTCAACATAATTCCAATGAACTTTTGGTTCTAAGACATCTTGAAAAGTAAGTTCACCCCCACAAAAAATATATTCCATATTAAATGCCAAGTCTGTATATATATATTGTGACGTGCTCCTCCCCAAACCCCGGTCACGGTGTACCTCCGAGCCCCGAGAGGAGTCACGGCAGAAAGATGTGTTATTCTGTATGTCAAAGATCAATGGTGAAACCACACCAATTGTTACCAACAACCAAGTATTACATTAAGATCACACAAGAATAACAGTACAACAACAATAGTAATCAATTGTACAATCGATATATATTTCCTATGATGGTACCATCAGGTTCGTACAATAAAACTCACTGTGCTCCAAGTGAGTGAAAAGAAGAACATTCCCAATGTCTCTATTCCCGCATCAAGCCAAAGTTGTATTCCGGCATCAAGCCAAAGTCGATTCACTCCAGTGATCGTCCGTAGGATGTCGTATCGAGACCAGAATCCCGTTGGGTTGACAGTTACACTGCCATAGATGGGCGAAGGTGTCCTCGAGAAGCGACGGGGAAATCACACCTTTAGGTATGGAGGTCTGACGGCTCTCAATCGGCGAACCGCAGATTTCCCACTCCAAAAGCCACGTTACACACACACACACACACACACACACACACACACACACACACACACACACACACACACACACACACACACACACACACACACACACACACACACCAGATTAACGTCTGAATGCGGTGAAAATGGTTGAAGCGGTGAAAAACCTTGAGCGAAGTGCTAAGCGCGCGAGTCGAAATGGCCGACGGCCTGTTCTCGAGGTGTAACGGCACTACGATGATTCTCCTCGGACTCAAGCGCAAAACCTGACACGCAGGTTGATCTGTCACAGCGATAACAACTCTGTCGCAGGAATCCTTTTCCTGGGAAACCCAAAGTTCACTCGTGACTCTCGTTCGCTCCAGACCTAGAAGCAGCTCAGCTTCTTCTCTGACTCACTCGCTCCGCCTTTTCTCCTCCTCTTCCTCTTCATCGTCATTCGGTTCCGGTTTCATTTAAAAAACATTAACTTTTTTACCTTTTGAAAATAATAATATCTATTTCCCTTAAACGACAACAATAATAGGACATGGAATCAAAAATGTTTACAGTGGATGAAAACCACAACAACGGAAGTGATGAATCTGTAACACTTCCCCCCCCTCAAGAAAGAAAGTTTGAACATAGTGAAAACTTTCTTTGCAGGCAAAAACTCTTTTAACAAACAAAAGTAAAACTCACACCCAAATTATCATTTCATGTGAGCAACAATAATTAATATTCCCCAAAATAAAGCAACAAAACTTCGAAACAACCTACAGAGATTTCCAAAGTTAGTTCACTCTGGACAAAGCATCAGCAACGACATTGTCCCTGCCCTTTACATGCTCAATTTCCAAGTTGAACTCCTGCAAAGCCAAACTCCATCTCATCAACCTCTGGTTTTTATTTTTCATTTTTTGAATGAAGGTTAAGGGGTTGTGATAAAAAATTCAAAGCAAAGCAAATCTATAGCACTTTTTGAAGGAGGCCGAGCTGAAAGCCAGGTTTCATGGTGGTTGGGTGGTGAGGCCTGGAAGTATTCACTGCATGGATGCAGTTAGGAACGTGGAGTTCACGGGTTAATCCGTGTAGGAATCTTGGCTCGGCTGCTCCTGAGCACTCAGTGCTTCCCACTCTTCTCTTGATCATGAAAATCATGATCACGGTTGTAGAGTCGGGTGCTGTAGTCACGTGAGTAGCGGTCCCTATCTCGGCTACCACCGTAATAGTCATCCCGTCTAGAGTTGCCAAAACTGCGCTGCTGCTGCTGGGAGCCTCCGTAGTAATCACGACTGCGGACGCCACCAAAACTACTACTCCCAATCCGGGAGCCATAGCCACCCCTGAAACTACCTCCACGTTTTCCTCCTCTGTAGCCCCCTCGCCGCCCATGGCGTGCCTTCTCTACTGTTATGGTCCGACCATCCAAATCCTTGCCATTCAAATCCTTTTCTGCATCTTTGGCGTCCTTTGTGTTTTCAAACGTGACAAAGCTAAACCATCTCGACTTTTGCGTCTCCCTGTCTTTTATCAGCAGCACTTCCAAGAGTGGTCCATATTTGCCAAAGATAGAGTCCAGAACATTTTCACTTGTGTCAAAGTTCAGTTCACCTACAAAGAGCTTGCCAACATTGCCTCCATTTATGACTCGTGTGTGCGGACACTTAGTTTCAGGGTACTTGACAAGACGTGCCTGTGCAAAGCGTGACGTCAGTACCTTCTCCTTCTCTTCAGAGCGCATCCTACCCTTAGCACGAGTCGCGGCACAGGATGGAAAGATACCCGGAATCTCCTGCTCTAACTGTGCAGTGTTATTTTCCATACTGGGCTTTTCAACCAACATTGGATTACCAGAAACTCGACCACCGGCCAAATCATTCCCGATAATAAAAGAGATTCCCTCTACAGGAAGAGTGGCTTGTAAACCTACGGTGACCGGTCCTGACACCAAATCAGACGTTAAATGGATGACATGAAGTGGAGCTTTAACATAGCCACCAACCCCTTGTAAAAGAACACTAGCACCAGTTGCCGTCTTCTCTGACAATGGCAAAATGCCCTCAAGCATCAAAGATTGATGTGCTCCTGTGTCCCTCAATACCCTAACAGGTCTCTGGTTCGTTAAGTCTCCATCCAGTGACACAAACCCCTCTGAAATAAAAGGTTTGTAACCTTCTTGAACAAGGTCGTTCTGTGATGCCGTAGCGTTGGCATGGCAACCTTCAGAAGGCACTGTCCTCCAAGGACGATTTCTCGCATTGGCCAATGCATTCGGAGTTGTACTAGTCTGATTCCGCTCCTGATTTTTCCTTTTCAGGGCGTAACATTGGGACATCATCAAATGCCCAGGTTTCTTGCAAAAAGCGCGAGTAGGCGGAGAGGAAAAACTCGTGGTCTGCCTCGGGCCCCCCGGAAGATAAGTCTGTCTTAGAACTGTAGTCTTCTGATCCGTAAAAGTTGCGGTGGCAGATTTGTCCCCATAGTCCTCTCTAGGCCACCGCCATGAATATATTTCTCCACCCCTGATTTACCATAACTCCCCTGGCTAACTCTAGGTGGGAAGTTAGGTTTGTGGAACCCCATCCTGTGTGTCAACGCATAGTTATCTGCCACAGTTGCTGCCTCATACAACTCTGGTACTTTCTTTTCATCCAGATGTACTTTAATGTCTGCGTGGGCACTGTTTGAATTCCTCCACCGAGAACAATTGTCGCAACAGGTTGAAGTCTTTCTCAATCCCCGTCGAGTCACACCACCGATCAAACATGGTTTCCTTCATTCTGGCAAACTCCAGAATTCTGGCTTCAGATATGAAATCTTTCCTCTTCTCCAATGGCTTGATCTCTGATCATCAATTTGGTTTCAGACCTGGACACTCTACTCTGGACATGCTGCTTCTGCTTTCTCAACAATGGATGGAGGTCCTCAATGCCAAACAGGAAATTAGAGCAGTCTCCCTTGACATATCACATGCCTTCGATACGGTCTGGCACCCCGCTCTGCTCACCAAACTCTCCTCTTTTGGTATCCATGGAAATCTCCACGCATGGCTGGCGGACTTCCTCTCTAGACGTAGTCAACGTGTGGCCCTGAATGGGTTTCTCTCATCTCCTCTTCCTGTTCAGGCTGGAGTTCCACAAGGCAGTGTTCTGGGCCCTGTGCTTTTTCTGGTCTTCATCAATGATCTCTCTGACTCTCTTGAAAATCCTCTGTATCTCTTTGCTGATGACTCTACTCTCTGTCGCTCCATTCTTCATCCCTCAGATCGGCAGTCTGCAGCCTCCTCACTCTCTGCAGACCTGGACAAAATCACAGACTGGGCAAACAAGTGGAACATGTCTTTCAATCCTGACAAATCTCACACTCTTACGATGTCTCTCCGAAAAGACCGACTGGACAACCCTCCCATCCACTTTCTAAATAATCCTCTCCAAGAAGTTCTGTCACTCAAGCTTTTGGGTCTCACTATCTGCCATGATCTTTCCTGGGAAAACCACATTTCAAATCTGGCCTCCAAAGTCAGTCGCCGACTGGGCATCCTCCGTCGTGCGAAGTCCTTCCTTGGCACACCTGAACTCGTCACCACATACAAGGCTTTCATCCGCAGCTCAATGGAATACTGCTCTCCCCTCTGGGCTGGTGCTCCTGCCTCACACCTAGCTCGTCTTCACGCTGTTGAAACCAAAGCATTCAGAATCATTGGAATCTCCTGCGATGAAGCTAACTCCAAGGGCCTCTCACTCACTCACCGCAGGCAGGTTAGTAGTGTAATAATGTTGCTTCTGGGACACCTCCGTTTAACATGGGAAATCCCTATCTAATGTCATTTACCCCCTTGTCCTTTTCAAAAATCATAAACACCTCTATTTCTCCCACCCTCATCTTTATGAACCTTTTGTCTGTAGTACCTATCCTTAATGTTGTTCATTAGACCACTCAAACACTACAAATATTTGTTTTCTCTTATAGACCTATCATCCTTCTTCTACATATCATCTGGCAGATTAATCTTTGACCCATTCACTTCCATATTAATTCTTTCCCTCCCTCATTGACCCTAAACACCTATATTTCTCTCACCCTGTTCTTTACGAACCTTCTAACCTTTTGACATGTTATCCTTATTCATTAGACCACTTAAACACCTGTGATCCTTCTGACCTTATGGACCTTTTAACCTTTTACTCTTAATATCATCTGGTGAATATAACCCACTCAAACATCGACCCGACAAATATTTGTTTATGCGTGGGAAATAATTTAATTCTCCTACAACTCTCCTCACCGTCTAATACATTAACAAAAAATATGTTTGAGTTTGGTTTTTTATTAAGATATTTTAACTGAGCTAAGATAAAATGGTAAACCTCCCTCAATGTTCTTGTTTGAGCGCCTCCAGTGCCACATACCATTTTTAAATTAAAGTATATATTTTCCTGACAACCATCAAAGTTTTCCGTCCACTCAAAAATATTTCCATCTTTTTTACCCAATTCACCGGTATTTAAATTAATTCTCTTATTTGTTTTGTGAACTTTTTTACCAGTTGCCTTTTCAATTATACCTATTTGATATTTTTCACATTCATTATGTTTTCCATTTATATACCAAGGTTGATTACACCTCCACTCTTTAGTCTGGTTGATACTTGGTTCTATCATTTATATAATAGTAAAAAAGGCGGCGGTAGCCCGTTAAAATCCCCAACCCCCCCTTTTTAACTTATCACTTATATATATCTTATCACTTATATATATCTTATCACTTATGTATATCTTATCACTTATATATATCTTATCACTTATATATATCTTATCACTTATATACTTATATAACCATAAGGGAGACTATCAATTCCATTTTCTAAAATAAACCTCTTATCATCAAAAGCCCCCAATGCTTTCTTATTTATCTCTTCTGAATATAATTGATGTTTATAACTTCTTATTCCATTAATCTTTCTAAACTCTTCTTTCTTTGTTGTTAAACAGTTATAATAATCCTTAAAGTTTATTGTTTCTTTAATAACATTTTTCTTTACACCTTTTAACTTCTTATCAGTCTTTTCAACGTTATTCACAATGTATTTATAAGCATAAGCCTTTGACCTCAATCCCACAAATTCACTCATAACATTTCCTCCTAATTCATCCTTGAACTTTCCAATCACCTTTTTATTTTTAGAAGAGAACAACTCACTCTCTGGACTGTAATTACTCGTGTCATAGATATTAATGTCTCTTTTCATGTCTGAATAAACATCGTTGGTATTAATTTTCAAAATAAAACTATCTGTATCCATATAAAGTAGATTAACATCATTTTGATATTTCTTCCTCAAGTTATTATAAAAGTAATCATACATTAATGACTTTGATAAATCAAGAATTGTTGTTCCAATATAAATAGGTTTGTTCATTTCAATACTCTCTTTAATCAAATGGATCGCACAAAAGTTCTCAGTAAAGACCTCAGCTCGAGTAAAACTCGGTCTATTAATTAATTTTGATGCTTGTTCCCAAGATGTTGATAGTCTGATATTTTGTCTTTTCCTCACATTCTTCATAGTCTTACCAAAGACCGCATTATTCATCAATTTATAAAAGTCTTTCTCAAAATCTGTTTTTGACTCTGTTCTTCTTTGTGTATTAAAATCAATGTACCCCTTTAACCAATGACTTTGATTGAACTTTAGAACCCTATGGATCTTCTCTACTCTTAGACCTTTTGATAAATATTGTCGCAAATTTATTTGGTGTAGAACATAATTTTTCTTGTTATATAATGTAGTAAGTAATTTTTCTGTTGATTCACCTATATCAAACGATCGTTGATAATCACTCAACCATTCTTTCTTTGGACTTTCTTTCTCACAAGCAAATGGGAGATCTTTGTGTAGGTTATGGAGTTCCTCTGGATATTTTAAATCAATTTCAAAATAATAACCAACTTTTTCTTCATCCAATTCTTGTTGTGTAGAGATACATACATCTTGTAAAACGTTTTTGTAGTCTTTTTCCTTTACCCATCTAAGTTTTCCATAAGGAAGAGCCTGAGACATTGCCCAGCCATACAGGTTGTTCGCGTCATAGTACATCAAGTAAGAACTCTCTTTCGTTGGATCATAATTTGGAAGATATTTGTTATTTGCTTTTGCGTATCTACTCGAGCAGACTTGTGAAATTCCACCTCTTTTTGCCTTTTCAATCATCAAAAGCATATCAACATCGGTTATCAAATCCAAATCTTGTTTTGTCATTTTCAACATCGCACTCCAGGCCAATCCAGGTGCTGTGTAGTAGTGAGCAGGATCCAATCCATATCCAGTGCGACAAACAGATCTAAAGGCTTCAAATACATCGGCCAATAAAAGCACATCAGTTTTGAGATACAAATCGTGATACTCGCCAAGATTCTTGATGTTATATTTTTCCCAAACATTTTGTGCGTGTACATAATCTTTATCAGATATATTACTGTTGTTTAATTTGTTATAGAAATTTTCTTTTGAAGGAAGTTGTGTTTCATTGAATCTCTCAAATGAGTCCATATAGTCATAGGGGTAAATTCCCTTTTGTGTTAGAAAATCTTTATCTAAAAAATACTCTGAAAGACATGGAAACTCTTTTAGATTTTGAACCAAGTTAACCAATGGACTTGCCATGAATTTAAATGTATCAAGAAATCTGATATGAGTAATAGGAGATGTGTGAATTGTTTTTGTGAATGAAATGTATTTCTGATCCGTGTTTGGAATTGCTGAGATACTTCCAGAAGTCTTTGAGAGTTCCTTGATAAATAGATGTGTATCATAATGAGCGTTGTTATGAAGAAAGACAGGAATGAAAGAGGGGAGTTGATAATTAATATTACAACTTTGATGAGCCGGACCTCTATATTTACCAGTGAGATGACAATGGTCTCTAACCTTTAGACCTTTACCAATTTTCTCCTCACAAATATGACAGACATTGTTTTTTATAAATTCCCTTTTTTCTTTACTTTTTAAGGACATTGGTTTATTGGTTTCTCTCATTATCTTGGTTAATCGAACACAGTCTTTTTCTAGTCGTTTCACAAACTCCTCTGGGGTATTTGAGCCTCTATACATCTCTAACTTGTTATATTTATCACCAAACGGATGATTTGATATAATAACAAAAACCACAAGGAGTATGTTTTTGATATTTATTTGTGTATGATTCTTTTGGATCTGGAGAAGCAGTATCAATTTTTTCTAAAATACTTTCAAAATCAGCATATATAACAAATGGATGTTTGATCTTTTTATTTTCATCTTTGAATGTGATCTTTGAGCCTTCTTTAGGCATATTGATTACCGTTGATTTATGTTCGCCACAATAATTTGAATGTTTATCTAATCTTTCTTGTGAATTGAAGAAGTTAAGACAACGCAAACAAATATATATTTTATTTGTTCTCTTATAGACTTGTGGTTTTATTAATTTAGCAATATCTTTGATGTATGTATAATGTGAATTTTCGTCTGAATTAAAATATAGAAGATTAATATGAGTTTGTTTACAATTGTCAGAAAGCTTTAAAACCTTAATGTTGTTTGTTTCTGTTAGACCATAAACATTAACTGATAAATTATTCATCTTTTCAAATTTAGGAATATCATTTAAAGTCATCGGAAACTTTAGATCTTTCGTATTTAATGTATTCTCATATTTTTTATAATGAGATACTCTTTCATCATGAAAATGTGGAGGATGTAAGTGTGCTAAAATAGACCAGAGAAAACATTTATTGTCTTTATTTTTGATATTGATAACTGCTTTTCTATTTTTGATAACACTGGGTAAATCAATGTAAGAAGAAGCTTTTAGAGGATCTGATTTAAGAATATGAATGTCTATGTAAATAATTTTTCCTATATTGAATCCACTTCCTACGATTGAATTATCCACATCTTGCTCTTGTTTAATAAGTTCATCATAGACTCCTGATGTTTTAAAATCTTGATATGAAGATATAAAGTGTGGCTCAGTTCTCATGTATGGTGCATCTATAACTCCTTCATCCTTTGTCATTTCTAATTTTACTCCCATATAAAATTTAAGTGGTTTCATTTCCTTTAGTGTTTTTTCAATCAACGTTTGAACAGCAGGTTTAACTATTTCTACAGCATCAACTATAGACTCTGGTTCAGGAGGTTTGAAGTTAAAGACTCTTATTTTAATATGTCCTTTGAATGCTCCATCAGAGTTTTTAGTTTTGATATAATTTGATAAATGTAGATTTGTTTTAAGATGTATTTTGAAGCCTTTCTTGAGGATATTTTTATTACATGTAGAACAGTGTTTTGTTTCAGGTGGAAGAGGGGAAAGTTTGTTTAAAATGTTGTATGTATGTTTTGCGGTGAGATTATGTTGTTTATAATATTTTACTTCCTTCTCGCAAGTATCACAATAAACCATATTTATAGCGTGAGAAAACGTGGTGTTTTATATATATCACTGTGCTTAAAATAAAACACTTTTGGGCTTTACAGCTCCGTTTTATATATATCGCTGTGCTTAAACTAAAACACTTTTTCACTCAGAATCATCTAAGTCATAACTATCACATGAATACTCAGAATCATACTCAGAGTCATCAATAAAGCTACTCTCATAACTATCATTTGAGCACAAACTATTAGTATCATAACTATCATCTGTGTTCAATGAAATACTATCATCACCATCGTCCAAGTTCAATGAAATACTATCATCACTATCGTCCGAGTTCAATGAAATAGTAAAATCTTCACTGCTGTATTGACTCATATTTAATTAGCAAGAAAAATATTCCCATCAATATCTATATACTTTCTTTCATTAACAGATTCAATCTCTACAATTTTTATATCAAAAGTTATCTTTAAATAATCTCTAACTATCATAGAACGAAATGACATTTCACCAGAAATATTAACATCATTCATTTTACTTAGATCTACACCCTTTGGATTATTAAAGAAAATACAAATGTCTCCTCTAGAATTATTAATGGTCTTATCATTCTTTTTCAAAGTATCGTGGTCAATCACTTTTTCAAGCTTTGAATAAATTGCCAGGAGTAGAGGAGAAACTTTTGTTAGATTTACTTTAATGGATGTCTTTCCAGGTATAGTTAGAGCTCTTCCTTTAAATGAAATAGAGGGGCTCATGTTATTTTCCATAACTGGTTTTACCCAAAAATTTCCATATTTATCTTTGTTCAATTTAACATCTTTGACATATTTTTCTATATCTTCCACCGAAGTAGAGATTGATTGAAATTTGTCTTTTGTGCTTTGAAACATTGTATTTATTAATGAATAAACTTGCGTTTAGTTTAAGTAAAAATTTACTATATAAATATGATAAGTTCTGAAGGATATTTAGAATTTCCAGACTCTCCATATGATAAATTAGAGAATTGTCCGGCTTGTGATAGAATAGGGCTTAATAATGAGGGTTCATATAAACAATGTTTATTCTGTGATTATATTCTAATTAATGATAATAAGAAATATAAAAAAACATATAACTCTTTTAAATTAGAACCAAAAATGAATTACTTTACAAGATTAATAAGAGAGATGAATGTTAAGCATTATGGTGATAATACACCAATTCTTACAAGGAAAGAGACTCTTTGTATTGAGGAAATGTATAAGGGTTTAATGATATTTATTATTCAAAATAATTTTAATGGAAATGTTAATACAAGATACTATATAAATAAAATAATGAATTATTTTGAAATTAAACCCGAACTCAGGATAAAATATAGAGTTTCTAAAATAGCTCAAAAAAAGTTAGATGACTTGTTTTCCAAATATATAAATGAATGATTTTTTACCCTTTTGGGAAAATAAGATAAAGTTTAATAACCATAAAAACATTCCAAATTAATTGAGATGTCTAATAGTTGGTTCAAGCGGATGTGGGAAAACCTGTTTACTTTTAAAGATGCTCCTTGGTCCTAATTTTTTAGATTATGATAATTTAATAATTTTTACAAAGTCAAGTTTTCAACCCGAGTATCAACTACTCTCACAGGGTTTTAATGCGGGTCTTAAAAAGGAAGACATTATCGGTTTATTTAAACTTCAAAACGAACTAAATGATTATAATATTGAAGATATAATACAATTATTTTGTGATACACAGAAATCAAAATCGAAACCCATAACTTGTATTCTCAGTGATAATACGGATGATATACCTTCACCTCAAGATTTAGATAAATCAAAAAAGAACCTCGTCATCTTTGATGATTGTGTTAATGAGAGAAACCAAACAGTAATGGATAGCTACTATACAAGAGGGAGACATTCTTCTTGTAATTGTATATATCTTAGTCAATCATATTTTCAACTCCCTCGACGCTCAATAAGAAACAATGCCAATACTTTTATTTTATTTAAGTTAAATTCAATAGATGTAAATAATTTTTGGAGAGATAATTGCTCTACGTTATGTAGTAAAAAAGAATTTGAAAATTATATGAAACACACGATTGGAAAATATAAATATATTGTTGTGAAACAAGATGAGATACTAAATGATATTTTTCAATAAATAAATACAGAAAATGAATACCGAAGAAAGAGAAAGAAAGTTTAAGGAACATCAACAATTAGTTTCAAAAGTTGTTAAACAACAGGAAGAGATAAAGAAGAAACGGAGACAGAAACTAACTGGTGAAGAAGCCTTTGAAAGAAAACAAGAGAAATTCTTTAAACCACTTTTGAAAACTCAACACTCACCTACAGTTCCCACGGTAGAATTTACTCCGAAAAAACTTCAAATGCTCAAAGATTTTAGTCAGATAACAAAACAAGAACTTGGTGAATTAGAATATGATGACGAGGGATTATTTCGGAAACTTGAGGAGGTAAATCAACCCCCTAATTATGTTGTGGAAGCTCTTCAAAACAATGAATATTCGGCGGGTTCAAAAACCAGAGCAGGTCTCATTCCAACAGAAGAACCAGCAGTGTTTCATCTTGTGGAAGAAAAGGTATTGATATTTAATGATGAATTGATGTTCTTGAGTTCTACTCAACCAAATGTTAAATTAACTCCAAGATTAATGTTTCTACTAACAAACCCCGGATTCAGCGGTTCAAAATATTTTGAGGAACCACTTGATATGGAAAGAGAGGAAGATAGGGTATATATTGAGTTGTTAAATGCACTTGATTATGGAGTTTCTGTTGCTGGTAAAAGTAAGAAGAATGAGAAGGAGAAACATATTATTGATGCTTTAAGTAAACTTGGTTCAGGTGTTAGTTTTCTTCCAAATGACCCATCACAATTAGTTAATAGGCTATTATTGTTGTTAGGTAGTAAGAAGGCTGGAAACAACAATTGTTTTAATGAATCCTCAGCCATTTTAGATCAGTTGATGAATATGAAAATAATTAATAAATGTCAATACAAAGATATTTTATTAGATATTAAATAAGATGAGAAGCACAATTCTTAGTTTTAATTTCACAACGAGCGATTACACAGCTTCATTCCCTTACCCACTACAACTTGACCCCCTTACCTCATATGAGGCATCTTTATTGTCGATGGAAACTTATAATACCTTGTTTAATATCACAGAGAAAAACAGCAAGTTTAGTTATAATCCAGGAAGTGGATATAAAACTATAACTGTTTCACCTGGAGCTTACGAGATTTCTCAAATATCTTCAGAAGTCTCTCGCCTTATGAAAGAAAAAGGTGATGAACCAAAAAATATTGTAATAGATATTCAAAAACACACTTCAAAATCAACTATTAAACTTAAAAATAATTATAAAGTTGATTTCACGATTGAAAATTCGTTTAGAGAGCTATTGGGTTTCTCTTCAAAAAAGATTGAAAATAACGGGACGTTTTACAGTGATAATGTTATCCAAATATCCTCCGGTATAAATTCAGTATTAATTCATTGTGATTTGATTGATGGTGCTTATAACGATGGAATAAGAACAAATACAATATTTTCATTCAGTGCATACTCAACCCCGATTGGTTATAAATTTAATATGGAACCAAAAAATCTTGTCTATTTACCTGTGTCAGGAAAAACCATATACAGAGTAAATTTTAGGATAACCGACCAAGATAATCGTATGATATCCTTTAATGATGAAATTATATCCATCAGAATTCACCTACGTGAAGTTTTTCAATAAATAAATAATGGTTATTGTGAGAAAACACGAGTTGGGAAAATATAAAATAATTACAGGGGAGGGCATGTTCCTTTCACCAGACTATACAAGGTATGTGGGTAGAGGATACTATAAACCTAAGAGACAACGAGGTGTAGGTCATCAATTTCGAAATAAAGGAGATGGGATAATTGATACTCTAATGGGTATTGGTTCAACCATCCTTAAACATAAAGACCTAATTGATTCAACTGCTTCTGCCGTGGGCTCCGTTGCGGGTGCTATAAAGAGTATAAAAGATGCTCAAAAGGAGTCTCATAAATTACAAGCAATCAAAGAAATAAAAAAAGGTAAAACTCAACTATCTTCACAAGAACGACAAAAAATCATTAAAATACTTGGGTCAGGGTTTCAACAATTTTAATGCTATATAAATACAAGTATGGAAGCGATTGATAGTATCTATGATTTGGATGATACGATTATCATTTCAAACTCCACTAAAAAGGAAGACTATTTTAAGGTAAATGCTATAACAGGAACAGACTGGAATTCAAACGGAACAAAAAGTTTTGAAATAAATAATCAACAAACTTACTTGAATATAGCTGATAGTTTCTTGCTGTGTAAATTTAAATTCACTAAGGCTGCGAATAATACTAATGCTACACTCGTAAATGATTTCTTCTGGAAAATGTTTGACAGTGTCCGCCTGTATATTGGAACACAAGAGGTTGAAGCGGTTGATTATGTCTCTGCTACATCTGAAATGATGAAATTTACACTATATTCGTTTAGTGATAGAATGGGTAAGGGAGCTGTTGAAGGTTTTATTCCTGATATGTCAACGGGTACAAACGCAGACCCTGGTTATAGTCAAAGGAAGTCAATGTATAATGATGAAACAAAAGCAGTGAATAGTTTTACCGTAGCAGTACCTCTTAAAGGTATATTTGGATTTTGCGATTATGATAAAGTTTTGTATGGTCTTAAAATTAGATTTCAACTACAAAGGAATGATAATGTAAATAGGTTGCTTTTTGGGGATGAAAATGCTTTTGGAGACAACAATAAATTTGTTATTAATGATTTGTGTTGGTATATCAGTGAATATACTCCTAATCTTAAAACGGAAGAGATGTTAAATAGAAGACTTAACTCAAAGAAACCGCTAAATGTATCATACCTTAAAAGAAGATGTCAACACGTTAAACTGGAACACACTACCTACACTTGGAATTTGGGTGTTCTTCAAGGAAAGCCACGATACCTCTGGCTCATTTTTAAAAAACCAGATGGAGAGGACGGTACTAATAAGAATAATGCGCTGAGTGATAATGCTAAGGTGAAACAACTTCGGGTTTCTCTTGATGGCACATTTTATCCGCGAGATAGATTGGAAATTGATTGGGGAAAAAATGATTATGCAGAAGCCTACAAGTCCTACCAAAAGGTGTGTGAAAGTAATGGTAATAATGATCCTATTTTGGATATGGTTGCGTTTCAAAAACTTTATACAATCTACGCAATTGACCTGAGTTCTCAAAAGGAAACTATAAAGTCTAATCGAGTGGATACTTCTCTATACATTGAAAGAGGGGAGAGTGAAGAGGTTAATGCATATTGTTTGCTTTTGGAGGAAACAGAATTACAGATTAATACAGATAATGGTGTTATGATTAATATCACATAGGTTTTTTCTCATAAATAAATGGTTGGGGTATATGTTAATCAAATCAATCTTAATAAATTAACATCTTGTATTCAAAATCAAAAGCCTTGTATTATTAATGTTAATACAATTCAAAGAAAAGGAGCTGTAAGAATTGATGTTTTACTCACACACACACAAGTAAAAACACTAAATGATGTTGGATCACTTAAAATTAAAATGACGAAACCTATGTTAAAGAAATATTCAATAGACGAGTCAAGAGGAGGATTTCTCCCGTTTCTAATTCCTTTATTTGCTGGTTTAAGTGCGGCGGGAGCATTGACTGGTGGTATTTCAGCAGCGGTAAAAACTGCTAACGAAAGGAAGGCACAACTAAAAGCTCAAAAAGAATTGGAAAGACATAACAAGGAGTTGGAGAAACAAATTAGTGGAAGTGGTGTAATTGTAGATTTTGCTCAAAAACTTGAAAGTCTACCTGATAAAGCTAGATTGTTGGTTGGAGATATGCTTTCCTCTATCGCTCAAGCGGGTGTTAAACTAACTAAACGGGGTAATGGATTGTATCTTTCTCATAAATAAATGGATAAATGGTTTAAACAATTTGGAAAGAATACAACGTCAAATATAGAACTAGCTAAGTATTGTAAAACACTAAAAATTGATAATGTGGTTATTTGTATGAGAGATGAATTAATACATATAAATAAGAATACAAAGAATATTATTATGAATTTAGACACACAGAATGGTTCTCATTGGGTTTGTATTCATAATAGTCAGGATAAATATTATTTTGATAGTTATGGTATGCCACCACCTGTTGAAGTAATACAATTCTTACAGAATGGTGTTTATCAAACATTCCAAGTTCAAGAAATTAATTCTAAATGTTGTGGCCAATTATGTTTATATGTATTATTTCAACTCAACAATAATGAAAATTTTTATGATATCATTTTTTATCTAATATAAATGACCTATGTTGGAAAAGATGGTTCTATCTTTGGAAAATCCTCTCAGGATATTGATTTATCAAATTATTATACAAAGGCACAGGCTGAACGACAAAAATATAGTATAAGTAAAAATATTAATATGAAGAATACTTATAAATTAATCAATTATCCAAACCCTACAGATGCAAATGACTTGATTAGATTCAGTGATTTATCACAATATATATATTTAAAGAAAACAGCACGTTTTGTGAAACAAGTAAAATTTACAACCACAACACCTGGTTATACTGACCATACACCTTTCCTCATTGAATTTAACTACCTGCTTACAATTGAATTTTATAAAGAAGGACATTTAGTTAATATGCGAATTAATAAATGGGGGTATGATATGCCTGATTTAGGGTATAATTGGTCTTTTTCAATAAACATAGAAGACCTACATGATTTAAATCAGTCTCGTAAAGAAGAATATTATCCACTTGGTGAGGATAAGGATTTATGTGGAAGTACAATTAGTAAACAACAAATACGTGATTTTAAGAAAAGAAAAATATATGATAGTATAGTGATGGTTCGCATGACAAAGAAGGAAGGTAATGAGATAAGGATAGAAAGCCGAGGAATACAAACCGATTTGGTAGTGGGAAGATGGGGTGGTATTACCTGTCATAATATTAATCTCACATATATTTCTGATACATAAATGGCAGGAAGAAGACTACAAGAGAATTATAATTTTTGTATTCAAGGATACCTACAAGAAAAGGGTGCTCGGTATTACATACCTTATGATTTGGAGCATATACATGGGAATTTTGTCATTCAAAACTGGCCTTATACTGATATTGTTAAACCCACAAATAGAGACTTGTTTAAAATATTAAATAAAAATGAACTTCTCAAAGTTATGAAATATAAAACTCTTTTAGAAATCGTCAACAAATCTTATTGGTATCCTATTATGAGAAAAATAATTATAGATACAAGAATATCTCAAAATCCAGATGAGTATATGTATAATATTCTTTGGGGTTCAAACTCAAGGGTAGCAAGGGATGAGGAAGGAGTTGAAGAAGAGAAGGAGGAAAGAGAGAAAAAGGAGAAGGAGGAAAGGGAGAGGGAGGAGAAGGAGGAGAGGGAGGAGAAGGAGGAGAGGGAGAAAAAGGAGGAGGAGAGGGAGAAAAAGGAGAAGGAGGAAGGAGAGAAAAGGGAGAAGGAGGAAAGAGAGAAAAAGAAGAAGGAGGAGAGGGAGAAAAAGGAGAAGGAGGAGAGGGAGGAAAGAGAGCAAAGAGAGAGGGAGGAAAAATATAAAAAGATGGAAATCAGTGAGATTCGTAAAAGATTGAGTGTATTACAGCAAATAAATCAATCTCAACGCACCGAAGAGGAAATTAAAGAATTAACAACTCTTATGAAGATAATGGTTTCAAAAATAACAACGTCAATGTCTTCAATTTCAGGGAGGAGATTTAAACGAGAAAGTGGTGAAGAAGAAGAAGAAGAAGAAGAAGGAAAAGATTATGTGATTGATGATGTTGGTGTCATTGACTTTAGTTAGTTTTTATTTGTAAATAAATGGAGGAGAGAGTGAAGGCATTCCTTAGGATTCTTTATGTTTTAAAAATAAAGATTGAAATGTATATGTTGAAAACCAAAAAGGTTTTGATACTCTGTCGGAATTTTTCTGATAAATAAATATGAGTTATTGTCTCAAATGTAAAAAGAAAACTAAATCTAAAAATATCTCTTATGTTAAAGCTAAAAATAATAGAGTTTATCAAAAAGGAATATGTCAAGTATGTGGCTCTAAAAAGTGCCAATTCATCTCTCCTAAAAGAGGAGGAGACATACAAAAGTTTCTCTCAGGAAGTAAATTTACAACAACTGGAATTCCAGGGGAATTACACCTTCCAGGATATTCTTTCTGTGGTCCAGGAACAAACTTGGATAAAAGATTAGATGAGACTGACAATCCTAAACCTTGGTCCAGACCAAAAAATAGGGTTGATGAAGTGTGTATGAAGCATGATATTGCTTATGGGGATACCACCACATTGGATGAAAAACATGAAGCAGACAGAGAAATGTTGTATAATTTGTCTTTGATACGAAATCCGACATTGAGAGAGAAAGTTGATAGGTTTATTGTGAAAAAAATGATAAGTGTTAAATTGAAACTTGGTCTTGGTTATTTCCCAAAAAACTATTAAACTCCAATGATGTTATCAAGACTGAGGAGCTTTTGGCTAATGAATTACATAAACCTATAATCACAAAGTTTAAAAGAAGGAAAGTTTATTCTAAATACACTGACCACATATGGTCCGCTGATTTAATCGAACTAAATAATGATAAGGGATACAGGTATGCTTTAACCGTTATTGATTTGAGGAGTAGATTTGCCTGGGTTGTCCCTTTAAAAAATAAAAGGGGTGATACTTTAATGTTTTTTTTTTTTTTTTTTTTTTTGTATACAAGATCGAGGCTCGTGAAAGAGCGAACATTAATCACACAGAAAGACAAACCGACACATAAAACATATAACATAGGGAGCGGTAGACAAGATGGGGAGAGAGGGGGAAGGACACAAACACAACATTTGAGAGCAGGGACCGAGAGACATGGAGACATGGAGAGATCTGAGAGAGGGCGAGGACTTTGGGGGGGGGGCGTGGGGGGGGGGGCAGTGGGAGAGGTATAAAACATATGGACACTGCCAGGACTTCCAGGAAAGAAGTTGGAATTTCAAACAACGTGGATCTGGGGTGAATTAGCGGGGGTAGAAAAGATCAAGGTTTTGGATGGGGGAAGATAAGAGATGGTGGTGAACAGCTGTTTTAAAGACCTGGAGGGAGGAGTGGGATTGAAGGGAGTGAGGGAGTTTGTTCCAGAGGCGGGAGAAAAGAGGAATGAAAGAGTGAAGGTGAGCGGAGAGCCGAGATTTCGGCAGTTTAACCATCAGAGGGTTGCTGGCAGATCTTGTGCGACCTGTAGGAATATTTGGGGGACAGAGCACAGAGAGAGCTGGGGGTGCAAGGCCGGAGAGGAGTCGGTAGAAGACAGAAAGACCACCTACCTGCCTGCGGTGAGTGAGTGAAAGGCCCTCAGAGATAGCTTCATCGCGGGAGATTCCAATAATTCTGAAAGCTTTGGTTTCAACAGCGTGAAGCCGAGCTAGGTGTGAGGCAGGAGCACCGGCCCATAGGGGAGAACAGTATTCCATTGAGCTGCGGATGAAAGCCTTGTATGTGGTGAGGAGCTCAGGTGTGCCGAGGAAGGACTTCGCACGACGGAGGATGCCCAGTCGGCGACTGGCTTTGGAGGCCAGCTTGGAAATGTGGTTTTCCCAAGAAAGATCATGGCAGATAGTGAGACCCAAAATCTTGAGCGACAGAACTTCTTGGAGAGGATTGTTGAGAAAGTAGATGGGAGGGTTGTCCAGTCGATCTTTTCGGAGAGACATAGTAAGAGTGTGAGATTTGTCAGGATTGAAAGACATGTTCCACTTGTTTGACCAGTCTGTGATTTTGTCCAGGTCTTCAGAGAGTGAGGAGGCAGCAGACTGCCGATCTGAGGGAAGAGGAATGGAGCGGCAGAGAGTGGAGTCATCAGCAAAGAGATAGAGAGGATTTTCGAGAGAGTCAGAGAGATTAAGCTAGCCTTTGTTAGCCTTTAAGCTAATATTTGATAGGGATAAAAGAAAACCAAAGAAACTGTGGACCGATGAGGGAACAGAGTTCTACAACAAAATATTCATGAAATTTCTTAAGGGGAAGGGTATTAAATTATACAGCACCTTTAATGAAGGAAAGGCAGTTGTTATTGAGCGTTTTAATCATACTTTGAAAGAGAAATTATATAAAAAATTCACACAACTCGGTTCTCAAAAATGGGTGTATTTAATTCAGGATATTGTAGATAATTACAATAATACAGTTCATTCATCAACAAAATCAAAACCATCAGAAACATTTACAAAATTAGAATATGAAAAGGAGATTAATTTGAGAAAGCCCAAGTTCAAAGTTGGTGATATTGTAAGAATATACAAATGGAAAAGCCATTTTGTGAAAGGTTATACAAAGAGATGGACTAATGAATTATTTAAAATCGTTGATGTAATGGCTACAAACCCTTGGACCTACAAATTATATGATTTAAATGGAGAAGAAATCTTGGGTTCATTTTACTCGCAAGAATTACAAAAAACACAAGTAAGCAGATAATACCCTTGAAAATAATAAATAAATAAATAAAATGTAATGGGGATACGTTTTTAAATCTGTGAACCCCAAACACAGAATCCCACAACTTTTTAGTTGGGGCTTAACTTTTGTGTGTGTATAATGGGGATACGTTTTTAAATCTGTGAACCCCAAACACAGAATCCCACAACTTTTTAGTTGGGGCTTAACTTTTGTGTGTATAATGGGGATACGTTTTTAAATCTGTGAACCCCAAACACAGAATCCCTCAACTTTCCAGTTGGGGCTTAACTTTTGTGTGTGTGTGTATGTGTGAGTGAGTCATAATAATATACAAACCCTAACCCAACCCCATCCCTAACCCAACCCCATCCCTAACCCAAACCCATCCCTAACCCAAACCCATCCCTAACCCAACCCCATCCCTAACCCAACCCATCCCTAACCCAACCCCATCCCTAACCCAGCCCTAACCCAACCCCATCCCTAACCCAACCCATCCCTAACCCTCACATTCAAAATCCCAACCCTAACCCAATCCCATCCCTAACCCAACCCCATCCCTAACCCAACCCATCCCTAACCCAACCCCATCCCTAACCCAACCCCATCCCTAACCCAACCCATCCCTAACCCTCACATTCAAAATCCCAACCCTAACCCAATCCCATCCCTAACCCAACCCCAACCCTAACCCTCACATTCAAAATCCCAACCCTAACCCAATCCCATCCCTAACCCAACCCCAACCCTTACCCTCACATTCAAAATCCCAACCCTAACCCAACCCCATCCCTAACCCAACCCCATCCCTAACCCTCACATTCAAAATCCCAACCCTAACCCAATCCCATCCCTAACCCAACCCCAACCCTAACCCTCACATTCAAAATCCCACCCAAACCCTAACATAATCTTTCTTTTCTTCTTTTTTTAAATACGTATTTCTTTTTCTTTTTTTTCCTCTTCCTCCAATTCTGTCTTTCAAGGCTTTCAAGTTTGAAGAAGTAGAAATGGGAAGAAAGAATTTTCCAGCATTTTCTTCCTCGAACTTTCTTGATATTGCTTAAATCAAGCGTCATTAAATAAAGAACATTGTTCATTGCTTTAGAATCCAAAGAGTCTCCAAGAGGAACCCCACAGGTAGAGTCTCCAAAATAAAACCAACTTTCCAGGTTCCCAAGGTATAACCACATTCCTGTTGAGCCTCCAAGATAGGTATCACATTCCGAGTCATCAAAACAAAACCCCCATTCCGAGTCTCCAAAAATATAACCATCTTTCCAAGTCCCCAAGGTAGAACCACAATTTTCAGAAATATTGGGGGTTTCCGTGATAAGTCTCACATAGTATAACTGCGGACCATCAGGGAAAACTTCCCTTTCCCAATTTTTTAGGGTTTATATGATGTGTCTCACATAGTATAACTGCGGACCATCAGGGAGAACTCTCCTTGCCCAATTTTTTAGGGTTTCTATGATGTGTCTCACATAGTATAACTGCGGACCATCAGGGAGAACTCTCCTTGCCCAATTTTTTAGGGTTTCTATGATGTGTCTCACATAGTATAACTGCGGACCATCAGGGAGAATTCCCATTTCACAATTTTTTAGGGTTTCTATGATGTGTCTCACATAGTATAACTGCGGACCATCAGGGAGAACTCCCCTTTCCCAATTTTCAGAAATTTGTGGGTCTCCAATGTATGACTTGTATTCTGGCTCATCAAGGTAGAACTTGTTCAGTGGGTTTTGTTTTGATAACTCACAACAAGTATCATCATGGTAAAACTCTTTTTCAGGATTTTGTGGATCTCCAAGGTATAACTCTTTGGCTGGGTCATCAAGGTAGAACTCGTTCTGGGGGTCTTGGTTGTTCAAAATGTCTTCAAACAAAAAAATAACTTCATCCCAAGTTGTGTAAAAAGCAGAATTTTCATTTCGTATCTCAGATACAATTTCCTGTGAAAGAAAATAACAATGTATTAATTTAATACAATATTTTTATTTGTATAAATCAAGCTCTATGAATATTAAAATAAACTTTGTTAACTCTTACACGAGTCTCATCTAAAAAAAAAAATTAAAATAAATAATTAAATTAATAATTAATTAATTAAATAAATAAATAAATAAATAAACAAACTTACCTCCATTGATAAGAGGTTCGAGTCCAGTTCATCAATCTGAAGGTTGAGTTCTACACAGGTAGTAGGACTCCAAGGAATAGCAAAGTTATCCCATTCCATTTCGGCATAGTAGTCCATTCTCAAGTGAAGCAGAAAGCGTGTTTGAAAAAGCCTGTGTGGTCGGTGCCTTTTATAAGGACTGGGTGTGTCATTTCCTGTGGAAATTCCCTGGGCGTGTCTTAACTGGAAATGATGTGATGGGAATTCCCTGAAAATGATGTAATGTATTACCTGGAAATGATACAATGCTAAAGAGTTTATAAAGTGGGTGGGGTTAACAAAAAGTGGGCGGGGCTTAGCAAAAAGTGGGTGAGGCTTAGTAAAAAAGTGGGCGGGGCTTACCAGAAGGGGTGGGCTTACCAAAAAGTGGGCGGAGCTTAACAAAAAGTGGGCAGAGCTTAGTAAAAAGTGTGTGGCACTGGAGGCGCTCAAACAAGAACATTGAGGGAGGTTTACCATTTTATCTTAGCTCAGTTAAAATATCTTAATAAAGAACCAAACTCAAACATCTTTTTTGTTAATATATTAGATGGTGAAGGGAGTGGCAAGAGAATTAAATTATTTCCCACGCATAAACAAATATTTGTAGGGTCGATGTTTGAGTGGGTTATATTCACCAGATGATATTAAGAGTAAAAGGTTAAAAGGTCCATAAGGTCAGAAGGATCACAGGTGTTTAAGTGGTCTAATGAATAAGGATAACATGTCAAAAGGTTAGAAGGTTCGTAAAGAACAGGGTGAGAGAAATATAGGTGTTTAGGGTCAATGAGGGAGGGAAAGAATTAATATGGAAGTGAATGGGTCAAAGATTAATCTGCCAGATGATATGTAGAAGAAGGATGATAGGTCTATAAGAGAAAACAAATATTTGTAGTGTTTGAGTGGTCTAATGAACAACATTAAGGATAGGTACTACAGACAAAAGGTTCATAAAGATGAGGGTGGGAGAAATAGAGGTGTTTATGATTTTTGAAAAAGACAAGGGGGTAAATGACATTAGATAGGGATTTCCCATGTTAAACGGAGGTGTCCCAGAAGCAACATTATTACACTACTCAGGTTGGTGGTCTTTCCGTCTTCTACCGACTCCTCTCTGGCCTTGCCCCCCCCCCAGCTCTCTCTGGGCTCTGTCCCGCAAATATTCCTACAGGTCGCACAAGATCTGCCTGCAACCCTCTTATGGTCAAACTGCCAAAATCAAGACTCTCTGCTCACCTTCACTCCTTCATTCCTCTTTTCTCCCGCCTCTGGAACAAACTCCCTCACTCTCTTCAATCCCACTCCACCCTCCAGGTCTTTAAAACAGCTGTTCACCACCATCTCTTATCTTCCCCCATCCAAAACCTTGATCTTTTCTACCCCCACTAATTTTACCCCAAATCCACTTTTTTGAAATACCAACTTCTGTCCTTGAAGTCCTTGGTGTCCTTGTGTTTTATACTTCTCCCTGCCCCCCTCCCTTCCCACGCCTCCTCCCCCCAAGCCCTCTCCCTTCCACACATCTCCTTGCTCTCAAATGTTGTGTTTGTGTGCTTCCCCTTCTCTCCCCATCTTGTTTTCCGCTCCCTCTTTTTATATATTTTGTTTGTCTGGTTGATTTGTTTGTGAAGTAAATGTTAGCTCTTTCACGAGCCTCGATTCAGTATACAAAAAAGAAAAAAACCACATGGGTCTCACTCTCCCTCTTCCTGGTATTCCTGATTTTTTGCCAGTAAGCTTCAGGGACCAATTCATAGGCTTTGAGAATGGTTTTCTTCACTATCTCATAATCTGCACATTGGTCAATCGGTAAAGCCGAGTAGATATCTTGAGCTTTACCCACCAGAACACTTTGCACGAACACAGACCAGGACCCCACAGGCCATTTTAGCATTTGAGCCACTTTCTCAATGTGCAAAAAAAACTTGGCTACCTCCTTTTCATTGAAGGGTGGAACCAGCCTCACATGCCTACCAACATCCCAAGTGTTCTGACTCGTTGACGAACTAGCCGGCATGGATACTACTTCTCTCTGTTCTCCCATTAATTCCAGCTCCTTGAGTTTAAGTTCCTTCTGATACTCCATGTCACGTTCCGTTAACTCCCTTTCGGCTCTCCTTTCCTCTGCTCTTTCCTCTGCTCTTCTTTCTTCTTCAGCTCTTCTTTCCTCTGCTCTTTCCTCTGCTCTTCTTTCCTCGAGTTCTTTTTCAGTTCTCCTTTCTTCTGCTCTTTCCTCTGCTCTTCTTTCCTCGAGTTCTTTTTCAGCTCTCCTTTCCTCTGCTTTTAACCTTTCCTGGCTCTGCAGTTGCATCTCCATTTTCCAGCGCTCCACATTTTATTTTTCCTCAGGTAACCAATCCAGGGCTACCTCTTTCCATGTTCCTTGTCCCACCAGAGATTCTATCACCAATGTCTGCATCTCTGCTTTCTTCATATTAACTCGGACCTCCAAGTTAAAATATTTGGCCAATATCAAGAGTTCCAACCTTTTTAACGCTTGGAACTGTGCCTCATTATGGGACGCCGCAAACTTTCCTGTGTCAAACACCATGGTGACTATCAGTTAACACAAAAAATTAAAATAAAAAAAATTTTTGAAAAATTTGGGAATGTTAGAAAAATTCCAAATTTGGGTATTTTGAGAATGTTAGGGAATTCTATCCCAGACGAGTGTTAGGGAATTCTATCCCAGACGAGATTTGTTCGGAATTTTGTCAGCAAAGACGAGCCCCCAATTTCTGTTACGTGCTCCTCCCCAAACCCCGGTCACGGTGTACCTCCGAGCCCCAAGAGGAGTCATGGCAGAAAGATGTGTTATTCTGTATGTCAAAGATCAATGGTGAAACCACACCAATTGTTACCAACAACCAAGTATTGTATTAAGATCACACAAGAATAACAGTACAACAACAATAGTAATCAATTGTACAACCAATATATATTTCCTATGATGGTACCATCAGGTTCGTACAATAAAACTCACTGTGCTCCAAGTGAGTGAAAAGAAGAACATTCCCAATGTCTCTATTCACGCATCAAGGCAAAGTCGTATTCCGGCATCAAGCCAAAGTCGTATTCCGGCATCAAGCCAAAGTCGTATTCCGGCATCAAGCCAAAGTCGATCCACTCTAGTGATCGTCCATACGATGTCGTATCGAGACCAGAATCCCGTTGGGTTGACAGTTACACTGCCAAAGATGGGCGAAGGTGTCCTCGAGAAGCGACGGGGAAATCACACCTTTAGGTATGGACGTCTGACGGCTCTCAATCGGCGAACCGCAGATTTCCCACTCCAAAAGCCACGTTACACACACACACACACCAGATTAATGTCTGAATGCAGTGAAAATGGTTGAAGCGGTGAAAAACCTTGAGTGAAGCGCAAAGTGCACGTGTCAAAATTGCCGACGGCCCATTCTCGAGGCGTAACGGCACAACGATGATTCTCCTCAGACTCAACCGCAAAACTTGACATGCAGGTTGATCTGTCACAGCGATAACAACTCTGTCGCAGGAATCCCTTTACTGGGAAACCCAAAGTTCACTCGTGACTCTCGTTCGCCAATCATTCGCTCCAGACCTCGAAGCAGCTAGGCTTCTTCTCCAACTCACTCGCTCCACCTTATCTCCTCCTCTTCCTCTTCGTCGTCGTTCGGTTCCGGTTTCATTTAAAGCATTAACTTTTTTACCTTTTGAAAATAGCAATATTTATTTCCCTTAATCGACAACAATAATAGTACATGGAATCAAAAATGTTTACAGTGGATGAAAACCACAACAACGGAAGTGACGACTCCGTAACAATATGTATATGTATAAATAAATTAAAAAAAAAAAATATATATATATATACATATACATATATATATATATATATACATATATATATATATATATATATGTACATATATATATATATATATATAGATATATATATATATATATATATATATATATATATATATATATATATATATATATATATATATATATATATATATATATATATAGATATATATATATATATATATATATATATCAGTCACGATGCGACCTTCATATCATCAGTGGAGAACCGCCAGCAAGGTGTCCCATACAGCTGCTGCTGCACCTTGCTGGGAGCGATACGCACCGCCTGCCACGCGGTGACGTTATCTCTGGTATCCACTCATCATATGGAGTCGACCTGGTTGCGGTTGGGAGTTACTAATAATGGTATCTGTAATCTGGTTCTCCAACCTAATGAGCGGACAACATGACGTCATCGCCATGCACGTCCGCCTTGCCTGCAAAGTTCCAGAGGAACCATCTAGCAGTGCGTCATTACGGATTATAAATACAGATACTGTCACAAGTGCATGTATCGCTCCCAGCAAGGTGCAGCAGCAGCTGTATGGGACACCTTGCTGGCGGTTCTCCACTGATGATATGAAGGTCGCATCGTGACTGATATAAAAACCGAAAGGGTCACAGAGTTACAAGTGTATGGAAAGCTTCACTGCGTTGCCCTGATGAAGCCCCAACAAGGGCGAAACCAGGTCGGTAACTGTGAGTTTTGCATGCACTTGTGACAGTATCTGTATTTATAATCCGTAATGACGCACTGCTAGATGGTTCCTCTGGAACTTTGCAGGCAAGGCGGACGTGCATGGCGATGACGTCATGTTGTCCGCTCATTAGGTTGGAGAACCAGATTACAGATACCATTATTAGTAACTCCCAACCGCAACCAGGTCGACTCCATAGGATGAGTGGATACCAGAGATAACGTCACCGCGTGGCAGGCGGTGCGTATCGCTCCCAGCAAGGTGCAGCAGCAGCTGTATGGGACACCTTGCTGGCGGTTCTCCACTGATGATATGAAGGTCGCATAGTGACTGATATATATATATATATATATATAAATATATATATATACAGGGGGCTGCAAAATTAGGTATACAGTAAGGATTATACCAGTATTATAATAGTGGTGCTTGGATTCATTTAATACTAGAATTCATTTAATTCATTAAAATCATTATTACCATTTTTTATATTTTTATTTTCGTAATTTTTTCTATAATACCTCTATTATTTGCAGGTGAAGTGGAAATTTAACGATGGCTGGTAATTCAATGGACGAGGAGTGCAAATGGATTTTGAAACAGTACTGGAAGACAGAGAATAGTGAACGTGTGCGAGAGCAGTGGCGAGAAACATTTGCATCGCCTCCACCAACGAGGCTCACGATTTACCGGATACGTGACAAATTTGAGAGGACGGGGTCTATCCACAACTCGCCGAAGAGTGGTCGACCAGTCACCGTGACAACGCCAGAGAATGCAATGCAAGTCGCCCTGGCATTTACCCAAAGCCCTCAGAAATCGAAAAACAGGGCGTCATCTGAATTGGGTATTGAACGCAGATCGTTGGGTCGTTTGATGCACCGTGCAGGACTGAAAATGTACGTGCCATGATTGATACATGGTTTATTAGAGGATGACTCGGATCGGCGTTTACAATTTTGCGAAGCCATCCTGAATGAGGAACAAGAGGGTGACAGCATTCTGCACAAAATCGTGTGGTCCGACGAAGCAAACTTTAAGCTATCGGGTGCCGTTAATCGGCACAATTGTGTGTACTACGCAACTGAAAACCCTAAAGTCACGATTGAGCAACAGCTCAATCAACCTGGGGTGACAGTGTGGGCTGGCCTGTCCTGCAAAGGTGTAGTTGGACCTATCATTCTGCACAGGACTGTCGATCAACACATGTATCTGAACATGCTGACGGATACAATCATACCACAGGTACGCGAACAACAGCAGCAGGACGACTTCTACTTTCAGCAGGATGGGGCGCCACCGCACTTCGCACTCACTGTGCGTGCGCTACTTGACAAAGAATTTCCCAACAGGTGGATTGGATGTCGGGGAGCCGTTGACTGGCCTCCATGTTCGCCGGATCTCACCCCTATGGACTTCTTTTTCTGGGGATGTGTAAAAGACAGGGTTTTCGCACACAAGCCACGTTCTGTTGATGCCATGATTCAGTTCATATGGGAGGCTTGCCAGGAAATTGATGCTGATAAAGACCTTTGTGCCAGAGTGTGCATGGGTGTCCACACTCGACTAGTGGAGTGTGTGAATGCCGGGGGCAAACAGTTTGAACATTTGAGGGATTAATATGTTTATTATTGATATGTTTATTATTGATATGTTATTATTGATATGCTTGTACAATCAATAAAATACGTTTTGTGCGCACGTTTTATACTGTATATATATATATATATATTGTTGCGGTTCTGAAAGTGTACATATTTGATTAATAAAGGTTAAAGGTTTTGCCCCCATAGTTAGTCCATGAGCAACACGTAGGTCACCTTAGAACGAGAGTTATTTCTTAGTATATGTGAGCTAAGGCCATTTCCAATAGTGACATCTGTGTTGTGTAAAACAAATAAGAATAGGCTCCTTCCATTGTGCCTCCACCCTCCAAATTCCACCTCGTTGGGCAGAATCCACCCCGCGCCCCATTTGACAACTCGCAGTTTGTTACGCTTTGGCTACCAGCAGCGTTTGCTGCTCTTGGTTTGCTGGTTTGCTGGAACTAGCCCAGTGACACGAGGTAGGCCCAAAAAGGGGGTGGAGCTGCAGCGAGGCTGAGATCTGGATTGGCAGCAGGGGGACGATAAGGACCACCAGCCAATCAGGGCTGAGGCGACATCGCCTGACAGGGTGTGGCTAGAGGTTCCAGAGGGTTCTAAGGGAGTGGCAATAAAACCCTTTGCGCGAGGCCCCCACCTCAGTTACGAGGAGAGACGCGCTGTGACGAGTTATGAGGAGAGACGCGCTGTGACGAGTTATGAGGAGAGACGCGCTGTGACGAGTTATGAGAGACGCGCTGTGACAGGTTATGAGAAGGGAGAGGTCTAAAGGAACTGCGCTTTGCCAGAGGACCCGCGTGATAAGGACTGACGCCGCGGCACTCATTACAAAGGGCTGATGCGCTTTACAAAGGACTCACAAGTGAAGAGCATCAAAGGACTATTGGAGAGTATAAGCGCTCTGTGAATACATTGCTGGAGCGGCGCATTGCAGAGGACTGGTGAAAGCGGTGCATTGAACTATACTGGGGACGCGTATAAAGCGCGGGTATATCTATCACGTACGCGAGTGTAATCGCCCAGCTTATCAGTTTCCCCCCCCCCCCCCCCCCCCCGTATAATTGTCCGATCCACGCCAACGACACGCGGAGATGTTGCCTGCCATCTACCATCTTCCCCGCCGTACGAGTCGGGGACCGCAGCGAGCTGTGGACGCCATCTGTGGACCCTCAACCCGACCATCTACAAACCCCGTGTGAGTCTGAGTCCTGAGTCTGAGTGCGAACGGGCCCGTGACCAGGGATAGGTTAAGACTGTTATTAAGGCTGCCTTGTGTATCTGCTTCTTCTTCTTCACTGTACATTGCTTCTGCTTCTGCTTCTTCACTGTACATTGCTTCTTCCTCTTCTTCTTCATTGTACAAAGTGTGTTATAAATTACTTGTTCTTCCTGTTTCCTCTTAATTCGACCGTCTTAGTGATTTCTCCATTGGGTAAGTGTGGCACGATCACAACCGCTTAAATCGGGTTTAGTACCTGTTAACGGCCCAAATCGCGGCTCGCTATCGCTCGGCGTGTCCACTAAAACCGTGGTTCGGGTCGGGTTATTTCCTTGCTTCACGGCCGGTGTTAGTACTTAGGTAATAATAATTCGGCTTACAACCCTATTTAACGCCGACCGGCAGGAACGTGATAGCCCCGGATCGCGTCGGCTAGATAACAGACAAGGGGATTAATCCCCCCCTTGGTAAGGGGAAGGCCGACGTTTGGAGATCCGCAACAATTGGTGTCAGGAGTGGGATTTGACCCAAAGTGCGCCGAACACACTCAAAATTACGAGCGGCCGAAATTTTATTAACATCTAAATTAAATCGTGCCATGGATAGCCAAGGCGGTTGGATGCCGGTGGGGGTAGAAGAGGAGATAGAGGAGGAGCTAGAGTTAACCCAGGACCCCCAGGAAGAATTGGGACAATTGGAAGAAATGGAGGATGCAGTTAATGAGGGTGCAGCAGTAGAGGTAGCAGGCGAAGAAAATGGCGGCGCCTCGCACATGGCGGCGAGAGCCGAGCCCACGGTGCCAACGGACTGGGGCCTATTTATGGCACAAATGAGGGCCTTTATGGTCAAGTCGGGTGAAGACATGAAAATAGAGGGGGAAAAATCAAGGGCAGAAATGAGAGAAGGGATGAGTAATATGGGAAATCAAATTGGGGGATTAGAAAGCAAATTGGGGGGATTGAAAGCAAATTGGGGGGATTAGAAAGCAAATTGGGGGGCCAATTGAAGGACGTGGGTGGCCAAATGAAAGAAATGAAAGAGGGGTTAGTGGGGTTGGAAAACAGGATGGGCACCCAAGAGAATCGAATGAAAGGGATGAAAGATGGGTTAAAAGGGTGTGGTAACAGAATAGGTGGCCAAATAAAAAAGATGGGGAAAGACATAGACTGCAGGCCGAGCGGGAAAGGCACATTGGTACGCGACGAGGTAACGCGACTTGAGGAACGTGGGGAAAGCGAGGTTGAGCCAAGCACAGCCGGGTGGACCGGGGTAGAAATCGCGACATGGGGTGTGGAAAAGCCGACGGCCGCCGAATTAGAAAATTTTATTTTATGAGCACCGGCGGTCGTCGAGGAAAAAGAAATTGAAATAAAAGAAATAGTGGAAATTGGGGCTGAAGAGACGGCAGATTTAGAAGAGCAATCGCGGGAGGAAGAAATGGATTGCGCTCAAAGTTTGAATCCACATTGTGATGTCGTGCTTCCTAACCCAAATGAAAGTTTGCAGATACGGTTAGAGGAGAAAAGGATACCGAACGTAAGTAGGGCTGTGTATGGCGCGAAAATATATTTTTTTTTTTTTTTTTTTTTGTATACAAGATCGAGGCTCGTGAAAGAGCGAACATTAATCACACAGAAAGACAAACCGACACATAAAACAAATAACATCGGGAACGGTAGACAAGATGGGGAGAGAGGGGGAAGGACACAAACACAACATTTGAGAGCAGGGACCAAGAGACATGGAGACATTGAGAGATCTGTGGGAGGGAGAGGGCTTTGGGGGGGAGGCATGGGAAGGGGGGGGGAGGGTTGGGGGAGGTATAAAACATATGGACTGCCAGGACTTCCAGGAAAGAAGTTGGAATTTCAAACAAGGTGGATCTGGGGTGAATTAGTGGGGGTAGAAAAGATCAAGGTTTTGGATGGGGGAAGATAAGAGATGGTGGTGAACAGCTGTTTTAAAGACCTGGAGGGAGGAGTGGGATTGAAGGGAGTGTGGGAGTTTGTTCCAGAGGCGGGAGAAAAGAGGAATGAAAGAGTGAAGGTGAGCAGAGAGCCGAGATTTCGGCAGTTTAACCATCAGAGGGTTGCTGGCAGATCTTGTGTGACCTGTAGGAATATTTGGGGGACAGAGCACAGAGAGAGCTGGGGGAGCAAGGCCGGAGAGGAGTCGGTAGAAGACAGAAAGACCACCTACCTGCCTGCGGTGAGTGAGTGAAAGGCCCTCAGAGATAGCTTCATCGTGGGAGATTCCAATGATTCTGAAAGCTTTGGTTTCAACAGCGTGAAGCCGAGCTAGGTGTGAGGCAGGAGCACCAGCCCACAGGGGAGAACAGTATTCCATTGAGCTGCGGATGAAAGCCTTGTATGTGGTGAGGAGCTCAGGTGTGCCGAGGAAGGACTTCGCACGACCGAGGATGCCCAGTCGGCGACTGGCTTTGGAGGCCAGCTTGGAAATGTGGTTTTCCCAAGAAAGATCATGGCAGATAGTGAGACCCAAAAGCTTGAGCGACAGAACTTCTTGGAGAGGATTGTTGACAAAGTAGATGGGAGGGTTGTCCAGTCGATCTTTTCGGAGAGACATAGTAAGAGTGTGAGATTTGTCAGGATTGAAAGACATGTTCCACTTGTTTGACCAGTCTGTGATTTTGTCCAGGTCTTCAGAGAGTGAGGAGGCTGCAGCCTGCCGATCTGAGGGAAGAGGAATGGAGCGGCAGAGAGTGGAGTCATCAGCAAAGAGATAGAGAGGATTTTCCAGAGAGTCGGAGAGATCATTGATAAAGACCAGCAAAAGCACAGGGCCCAGCACACTGCCTTGGGAAACTCCAGCCTGAACAGGAAGGGGAGATGAGAGAAATCCATTCAGGGCCACACGTTGACTACGACCAGAGAGGAAGTCCGCAAGCCATACATGGAGATTTCCATGGATACCAAAGGAGGAGAGTTTGGTGAGCAGAGCTGGGTGCCAGACCGTATCGAAGGCATGTGATATGGCAAGGGAGATAGCTCTGATTTCCTGTTTGGCATTGAGGACCTCCATCCATTGTTGAGACAGCAGAAGCAGCATGTCCAGAGTAGAGTGACCTGGTCTGAAACCAAATTGATGATCAGAGATCAAGCCATTGGAGAAGAGGAAAGATTTCATATCCGAAGCAATGATGGATTCCATGACTTTGCTGATAATTGGGAGCAGGCTGATTGGTCTGTAGTTGCAAGGATCTGTTTTTGCACCTTTTTTGTGGAAAGCGGTAAGGTATGCTGATTTCCAGGATGCTGGCAGATGACCTTGAGCAAAAGAGAGGGTGAAAAGAACAGAGAGAGGGTGAGATAGAGCGGCAGAGCAGGATTTTAGGACCCGTGGGCTGATGCCGTCTGGTCCAGTTGCAGAATCAGAGTCAAGGTTAGACAAAAACTCCTCCACCTTGTCAGGAGAGAAGGACACAGAGTCCAGGAGCAGTTGGGTTCGACTGGGAAAGGTGGGAACAGAGAGAGATGGTTTGGGACTAAAGATTTTGAGGCAAACACAGAATTGAGGCATTCGGCTTTGTCACGTGCGATGTCAACTGTGTGGCCATTTGAGGTAAGGGAGGGGATGGAGGGGGAACAAACACCAGAAACGGATTTGACCAGACGCCACCAGGATTTGGAGGAAGGAGACAGGTTTGAGAGTTCATTCTTGAGTGAGGAGAGATAGTGCTTCCTGGCACTCCTGAGGGTAGACACACACTTGTTCCGAGCTTGGTGGAAGGAACTGAGATTGCCCTCAGTTGGATTAGCCTTCCAAGAGGCAAAGGCAAGTTGTTTCAGGGCAACTGCCTCACCACAAGATTCAGTGTACCATGGACGGGAGGAAGGGTAAGACAACTGAAGACGAGATGGGATAAATCTGTGCATGAGAGAGAGCAGTTTGCTTTGGAAGAATTCCCAGGAAGAATTGATGTCAGAGGCATTGGAGATGGGAGACCAGTCCAGATGATTGATGGCTGCTTGAAGACCGTCCCAGTCGGCCTGAGTGAAATGCCAGACTCGTCGACGCTGAGGAGGCTCTCTGAGAATGGCCAGAGAGATGTCCACTTTGACAAGCACATGATCAGAAGAACCGATTGGAGCAGAAGAAGAGCAGCAGACATTAGCAGGGAAGTTTGTCATCATCAAGTCTAGAAGAGAAGATACTCCATTGGCTGAGATCCGGGTTGGGAAATTGACAGATTGTGTCAATCCCAGTGAGTCACAGAAGTCCTTTGCTTAGGTGCCATGACTGGTGAGAGAGGAACCCACACCCAACCAGGTGGCATGATGACAGTTGAAGTCACCACATATGAGGAAGAGAGAGTTGCGATGAGTGGATAGAAGTTGGTCCATGTTGTCAGACAGTGAAATGTAAATGGAGTCATCACTGTTTGGGGGACGGTACAGAACACATATGAACAAAAGGTGGGAACGGAGAGGAAGCCGTAGCCAGAGGTACTCCTGGGGGTGAGGAGGAGAGAGGGCAGTGCAAGGAGAGTGAGGAAGAGAGTTTTTGATAAAGATAGCCAACCCACCACCAGGACGAGGCTCAGGTCTATCATACCGGAGGAGGGAGTAACCAGGAAGAGATACTAAGGAATCAGAGACATCTTGAAGGAGGAAAGTCTCTGTTAAGCAGATCAAGTCTGGATTGTCAGAAGCAACCTGTATGGAGAGATCAGTCAGGTTTGAGCGAAGGCCCCGGATGTTTGAGGTCCATACCGTTAATGAAGAGAGAGGGGGAGCATCGGGTACAGGACAGGGGAGGGGAGAAGTAGGGTAAGATGAAGGATGAGAGGGGGAGGTAGGGAGAGCAGTTGATAGTGTGTCAGAGATTACAGAAGAGTTCCAAGAAAGGGAAGGATGAGGAGGATGAAAGGTTTGATGGTGAAGGCATGAGGCACAGTGAGGGGTTGTTTGAGGGGGGGGGGCAGAGGAAAGTAGAAGGTTGGGGGGGGGTGGAGGTATGAGATAGAAGGGAGATGAAGTGGGGAGGGGCAGCTTTGAGGAGGAGGGGGGAGGAGGGAGAATTGGAGAGGAATGGTATGGGGGGAGATTTGAATGGGAGGGGTTGGGGGGGGAGTTTTGAAGGGGAGGAGTGAGGGGGGAGTTTAGGAGGGGAGGGGCAAGGGGGGAGTTTAGGAGGGGAGGGGCATGGGGGGAGTTTAGGAGTGTATGGGCAAGGGGGGGGATTTGGAGGGGAGGGGCAAGGGGGGAGTTTAGGAGGGGAAGGGCAAGGGGCGAGTTCAGGAGTGGAGGGGCAAGGGGGGGGATTTGGAGCGGAGGGGCAAGGGGGGAGTTCAGGAGTGGAGGGGCAAGGGGGGAGTTTAGGAGTGGAGGGGCAAGGGGGTAGTTTAGGAGTGTAGGTGCAAGGGGGGGGGGGGATTTGGAGGGGAGGAGCAAGAGGGGAGTTTAGAAAGTGGATGATTAATGAAAGACGAACATTGATAACAAATTGGGTTTGTTGTGATTTTCAAGTTAGCAATCCAATTCAGAACGATGGAGGACGGGTGGAATGAATGTGAATTTAGACCATGTATTGAGGGAGACGTATAAGAGATTGAATTCCTTTTTTTTGACGTGGAATGAGTTGGAGAGGAAATTGAGAAAAGCCTTTTAAATAGGCAGAAAAACAGCGTGTTGTAATATACCACTGAATAAAACACTGAAGGGGAAAGGTTAAACATATTTAAATAAAATTGAAACAGAACCGTAAACAATCTTATATGCACAAAATACCAATGGGGGGAGGGCCGAGAGGGACCACCACGAGTCACATGAACAGGGCAAAAGGTGGATGACAAGGAGATAATGGGGGCGGGGCGAACAGCACACCTGGACAGAAAGTACAGGATGAGACAACAGCACACGTGGAGAAAGGAAAAGAAAGGTTTTTGGTTATTTATTTTTTTTGGGGGGGGGGGCGATTTAAAATGTAAGACAAAGAGTATTATGTTTGGGGTAGAAGGGAAAAAACTAAGAGCCAAGCAAAACACGATGTAGGGGTCTTCAGTTAACAAACACCGACGGGGGTACAAGGCCGCACACGAGGAGCAGAACACGATTAATTAATTACGAGTTACAGGAAATTAAAACCAAAACTAACTATAAACAAACAATAACGCATGGACAATAAAATAACGAGTTGAAATTTGACAAACACACAAATGAAAAAATAACCGCTTTGTATGCCCGGAGAGAACCAAGCCTCAAGGTCGGAAGCTTCAACAACTAGGCCGCGTGGCATGAAATACTCGACTATTTTTTACAGGTATGAAAGATTAACACCGATAAATCTCCCGAGGGACACGCAAAAGGTACAGACACGTAAGATAAATACAGTTTCGACAAAAATACAAATGTGACTTACTTAACTTGGAGTGTGCGTGAAGATCGTGGAACAGCTTCGAAAAACCATGACCGCCCCGACAAGATCTCGCGAGATCTCCAAATCGCGAGATCTCCAAATGTTTGGCGTGAAAGTGTTTGGCACGAAAGGATTTTTCACGCGCTTGGGATCCCGACGTCACCCGGGCGCTTGTGAAAGGTCCGTGGTGAGGTGTATGAAGGTGAATGGCGCGCGTGTGCGAATGGCACCGGAGCGCGAGTGTGTTACAGAGAGTGAGGGTGAGTGCACAATGGAGTGTGTGTGTGGGAAGAGTGTATTGAAACAGAGTGTGAAACAGAGTGTGGAACAGAGTGTGCAAAGGCTGAAGAGAGTGTGCGAGGATGCACACCAGAGCTTGTTGGAGAGAGTGTGCGGGGATGCACACCAGAGCGCATGATTGGGTGTGCGGCAGGAGATTGCACACCCGTGGGTAGGTGTGCGCTGATTGGGTGTGTGCAGGAGTGCACACCCGTGGGTGTTACAGAGGATGTAACAAGAGTGAGTGCACGAGAGGAGTGCGTGGAAGAGAAGTGTGTAACAGAGTGTGCGAGTAGAATGAGTGTGCCAGGGTGTGCGTGAGGATGTGTAGTAAGGGAGTGTGTGAGCGGCGTGAGTGCGCCTGGGTGGTATGCACGACAGCGTGCCGTAACAGAGTGTATGGGATGTGTGAGTATGGGAAGGGTCACGTGTGGATGAGAGAATGTGACTTGAGCATCGACGCAGACTGGGGGGGTTAACGTTCAGGCCGACGGATAGCCGAAGCGAGCTCTCAGGGCGTGGTATTCTTTGTGTGCTGCGGGGGCCGGCGGGAATCGTGGCCATGGCAGCGTGCACGATTCGGGCCGGGCTCCGCCCCGTATGGTCGGTGCCATGCCATGGCACAAGGGGCAAACGGCACGATTCCGGGGGAGGTAGGCCAGGTCGGACCTTCGCCCCCTGGCGGGCGCGGTGCTCCGACCGGGGGAGGTTGGGTCATCGTGCCGGAGACCGGAAGGCTCCGCGCCGGGATGGCGCCTGGAACCTCGGTCCGAGTATGCCTCCTCCTCAGAATCGAAAATGCCGGACAGACCCAACCAACAGGAGACAGACCACCCATATGCATTGCTCGGTTTTTCAAACCTGAGCAGTACAAAATGTATTTCCGCACCGAGGCTCGAGTATAGTGGACAAATGGTAGCAGTGATGATGGCGAATGGTCGTGTACCATTCATGTTGCGACACATGAGCAGTAGCTTTAGGGGTTTTGGCAGTGTAAACTAGCCGAGGGCGGGCTAGGATAATTGTTAGGGATTTAGAAAGATGACCATAGGAGACTGAGCTTTAAGTAGTGACTTTTGTACCGGTAGAGGGGACGTAGAGAGATTAGGTGGATGTTAATGACGAGGGATGTGCTTAGTATAAGGGAAGACGGGGAAAGCACCAGTATTAGAGGGAAATAGTTAGTTAGATGATGCTGTATGTGTGTAGTAGTGTGGAGAAATTGTGTGTGATTATGAGGATGCGCTTTAGGCGCAAATGAGGAATTGAGAATGAGGATCTTTGTGGTGAGAGTGAGCAAATGAGGCAATGGTCTGGGATGACCAAAGAAAGTCTATGGCTGGAGTATTGTGAACAAGTGTAAGTGTATTGAGTGATTGGCTTGCATGGGGTGCAAGTGGATAAATGGTGAAGATACTGAGTGGTGTCGAATAAATGGTGTGGAGTCAATGGTGTGTGGAATGAGTGGTGTGGAGTGCATGGTGCGAAAGAGTGGATGGGGGAAGATGGACCCCTTCACGAATACCTGGGGAGGGTAGTTTAAAGTTAGGTAGAGGGAGTAGGTAAATGGTTTGGATATAGACATCTGTGGTGCAGGGAGTAGCAAGTCGTTGCTTTGAGGGGTGCATAAGTGAGTGGAATGGCTGGGCGTGTGAGCCTGTTGGTGAGTATGGTTAAATGAGCACTCCACCACTCGTAGTCTGTCGGCCAGGTGAGGCTGCAGGTAGGCTCTGGGAGCCAGTTAGAGTCCAGTTGTGTAGAGTTCAGCGGGGCCCGAGGATCAAAAGGGAGGACCCGGGTAGCCCAATGCCAGAGAGGGCATTAGTGGGGTGAGAGAGCCAGGAGGGCCTTCCCCAAGTTTAGGGTCGTCGCAGGAGCTAAGCAAGCTCGGGTGGCGACTCCAGTGGCGGAGGTGCGCAGGTAGGTAGATCTGCTGGTAGAGCCACATGACCCAGCCCCAAAATTGTGCGAAGGCACAGTATTGAAAAATTGGGTGAGTGAGACCCCAAATTTGGGAGGCACCACAGGGTGGGTCAATAGGAATTGGTTTTTAGAACCACATAGTTTCAAGATGCCAATTGGCAGGGCATGACCCCGGGTAGTGCAACAGAGTTAATGTTATTAGAGTATAGTTAGGATAAAATCTCTTCGCACCATCCGCATCCACTCACCAAGGCGATGGAACTCCACACCGGATTTTGCAAATGTTTGGAATGTAAGACGCATCTCGACAGAAGTGTGACATTGTGTTTATTCCATCTCTTCATTCTTGGGAGGGATTGGAAACGAATTTGGCATAGAGGGGGGATAGAAAAGACAAGGCGTAGCGACGAAATTGTAAAGTGTAAATATGGGGAGAGGCAACGGTAGTGGAGGCTGACATGGGGGGTGTCAGGGAATTTGTAGTGTGGGACTCACAGGACTCCAATGACCGGACACAGGTTACAAAAGGTCTAGTTTATTAAACTGTATTCACTTCATCCAATTACCAAAATGATACCGCATAATATAATGGATCAGGTTAACTCTTTTCGCTGGTCCTTCTCGTTCATCCGACACTCCCGTTCGGTCAGTGCTTCACGTAGCAAGTACTCGTTCATTCCATCGTTCCGTCGGGCAGGGCTTCTGAGGACAAGTCTACTTTACTCAACGTTTGCTCTCGTTATATCGCCAAACTGGACTTGATCTCCTCTCCGCTAATGTCCCGAGGTCATGCATCGCACCGAGTCCTGGCATCAGCTCGCTCCCCTCCTGCTGTGATTTCCATTTACACAGCAGGGGGGGGTGCTCTAGCCTGGGGCCTTGACCAGGTGTTTCCAAAGGATTATCATGTTCATGCACATTCTGCTTCGTTACCAGATTTAATCAATGAGTTACCAGGGCCAATCAATACGTTACACTGAGTTACACTTCCACAATTCCCTCATCTTTTTGTTTTTGTTTATATTAACCATTAATCTAAACATCAATATAAGTAAACAATCAATCACTACTAGTAAACATCATTACAAGTATAAGTAAATAATCAATCACTTTGGTAATCAAATTCCCTTAGGCATACACCGTCATCCTGCAAGAATCACAAAACATTTCGTTGGTCATTGACTCCTTCCATATTGTTCAATCTATTGCATTTGCATCACAAATATATTTTCAAAACAACACTTCACCATCACCAAGATACAACAATTTCACTTCATTTTCAAGTTTTGTAAAGCATCTGCACCATCTGGCAAAAAACGTTTGCCTCCACACAAATGTTAACTTTGTTTGAAAGGAAGGGCTGATCACTTGTGTTTGAATCCAGGTATGAAACATTTTCTCCTAATGTCTTCATAGCTCCTGCACTACTTCGTGTAGGATTTCGCTGTTGTGGTAACACTGCGGAGTCATAGACTGACCCTTCTCTCCATGTAGCATTCTTGCCACTTTTTTTGCTGTGAACCATAATGATTCCTTGAACAAGGCCTTCACCCAGTTGTAGTCGACTTGCCTCTTCCCTCATTGTGAGTGGGCAGCAAGTATTGGTGTGACGTTGATTGGCCAGCAAGATGTGGAACAGGGATGCCGGATGCATCCACACTGATGTTGGGACCATGGTGTTCAGGTCATTCATGGTCCTTACCAGGAGCAACCAGCAGAATCGTGCACAGCTGTTGTGACAAGGGCACAGCCGTTTTTTGCAGCTCCATGCTGGTTCCCCGGACGTTGGTGAAGTAATAACATATGTCCCCGCATTTCACAGAGGTTGCAGGTAAAATGTCGTTGTCCTGCAACTTCTGATGTGGTGAATGTTCGAAGTCTTCGAACAAGAGTAAGTGATCGCCTTTCTTTCATATGTTGCAGTGTGATCCAGGCAAATGGTCACATAAATTTCCTTGGTGAAGGTAAGCATTCATCTCCAAGTTACACGGGAGAATGTCTTCATCATTCTTTGAGAAAGAGGGTGTATGCCACGATTAACTTCATTTTCTAGCCACAAATTTTCTTTCTTTCTTCTTCCCAATTCCGTTAGCAATCCCTCCAAAATGTGATCTCGTCTTATCCTTATGCTCAGTCATATCTGAATCTGCTTTCCGCACACACTGAATCAGATAGGGTACATCTTACCATGAAATCAGCATAATCATGTATATCTTCCGACAGTTTCACATTCAACAATTTGTTGTTTTTCCTTAACACAAAAAGTTATATTCATTTATATGCGTCACACAAATAATATTCAATCAGTTATGTATTTTATTACTAAACTAAGAATAGCATTGTATATGATTACAATCACAAACGGGAATACCTAATTCCCAACAACAATTTTCCCAAACCAACAAATTAAGCATAATGTATTATTACCATAATTCCTCTCCACTTTTTCTTTTCCCTCTTTTTTTTTTTTTCTTTTTTTTTTTTCTAACAGTGTGTCACTCGTGGTGATATGAGTTCATTGATATTGTAATTGACACAACTCATAACATTGTCGTTATGCCATTATCTTAATTCTACTGTTTATGTCGCCATAAAAGTCTTCCTTTTCTGGTTCCACATTTCTTTCCTCATTTGTCACTTCATGTGTTATCATCGTGTTGTTGGTTACCTTATTCAAACACACCGTCACTAAGGCTTTCAAGCAAGCCACCACTAAAACAATTGCCAATATAACTACTAAACCAACAAACAAGTCTGCTACTCCTTGTATATATTCATACCTATGACATAGTTATATGTCGATGACATTTAACATTATATACCAAACTAACAAGCTTCCTAAAAGGTAAATAAAGAAAATCCCTTAATATGTAACATAATCAGATTATTTGTCTTGCCCTGATCCCCCTATCTCCCGGGGTTGAACTCAATCCCCTGATCATGAGTGTAGTTGTGATACATTTTTCACTCATGTTGTATTAATATCAGCAGGTAATTGTATGTCATGTAGGCAAATAAATGTCACTATCCCAAGTAGGAATATCACATGTTGAAAATGTAATGTTTAACAATGCAAGGGGTGTTAAAATGTAATTCAAATGACTGTAAATCACGACTATCATTTATCTACCACTGAATGTTCTGCTGGGCTGCTAGGTGCAGCCTCATTTTCTGTGGGATCGTCCACCTTAGCCCCATGTCCTTGTTTGCAATGAGGGGCATGAATCCAACTTTCTATTTTGGGTCCATATTTTTTTTTTTTTCTATTCTTATCAATCTCCTATGGTTTATCAATTTGTTCCAAAACACTGCAACCAAAGGTTTTAACCAAAGCTCTACCAAACTATTTCCAATTTGAACTCAAAATGCTAATTAAACAACAATTCAAAGAATTAACTTCAATGGGTCAACAAACTCATTTTATAAACAGATCTAATTTTCCCATCCAATAATTTTCCTTGCCAAGTGTCATATTGCAACACTTTAATAAACCTTCGAAAAATGTCTCCCAAATCAATAAATTCCCTTTTTACTTCCCAAATACTCATCTGTAAATTACATATTCAATTACAGTTTTTTCCTATTTGTTCGGCCTAAATGGCCACTGAAGTGGCTGCCAACATGCAGTACCGTTTTTATCTACCAAGCAAGTATTCGTCCACATAAGATCTCTACCAAAATGTTGTTTGTAAAAACAAATCTGGGATTTCTGATTACATGGATGCACACTCTCAGGACATTTCAGGCTGCTTGTTAACAATCCACTACGATTAATTAATTCCTTTACCCACAATCAAATAATTAGTACAAATTGAGGATATTATCCCTATCACATTCATTTATAGATTCATTATGTTGGATCTAAATTTTCTCCCACTGCTGCAAGGAAGAACAATAGCTCTAATAAGTCTTTGTAATATCTCACTTCATTTACCCAGCATCGAAGAATTTATTTACTATCCATTCCCATCTGTTAACCAGTGACTTTGTTTGAACTCCAAAACTTAATTTGATGAATCCCATGTGTATGGTACCACTTATTGAAACCCCTACTTTTGTAGAAAGTATCCAAGTAAGTGTTTTAATACACCCCCTTAACTGTTGCTCATCCATTTCTATGCACCCAGTGAGTACTACTGACACCAGTATGCCAATATAGGTGTGCGAGATTAACAAATATGTTGCAGGTACATGTAACAGCGCGTTCTGAGTATAAATAACGTAACAGCGCGTTCATGTCTGCCCCTTGGTTTAAGATGCACAATGCATTCCGTTTTAAAACTCACAATAGTTCCAATCAGCAAGATTTTCTTTACTATTTTCCCATATCATCTATGCCTAATACACATCCATACATGCAGCACAATTTATATGCTGATAAAATTCAAGTTTATATATATATATATAAATCCATGAGCAGAGTATTCTGGGAAGTCAGTGTAAGACCTCTCCCAAATTTGGATAATTTTGTACTCCCTCATTTCCTTTTATGAAGCTCATATCCATAAATAGCTGTTATTCTCATATAAATTCTATCAAAATGGAATCCCCAAATTACTCACAATTTTACTATGAATGAATAGCTGCTCATAACCCAGCACATCAAATCTTTATATTCCATCTCCCTTGACAAAAGAGATAATGTTCATAATCAAATTTTATTTCTATTTTATTTTACGGATTCTCTGCATATTCAATCCCATCCACATAAAACTATCCATTTCCAGACAGGCACACTGTCGGTGTCAACAATCTTGTAAGATTGATACACAAAACAATAAAAACACTAACATTGACACACAAAAATACACACACACCTGCATTATGCGTATTTGTTTGCGTTGGAACTATTATTTACAGATCAAGATGGGTGTCAATTTTATTTCAATTTCATAAAATTTGTCCTTCAATTTTAGAAATGCTAATACACAAATGGACCAAAAGCTTATTCTTAGAAAACCCCTATGATGTCACATTGAAATTACCCTTTCAGTTCCCACAATAATTTATCCAAATTTGACTACACACCCATTTGCATGTCAGTCGACCACTGACCTATCAATCATGCGGAACACTAGTCCGAAATTCCCACCTGATCATCATGTGACTCTTGTCACTTAGTTTCAAAAATTTGCAAAGCAATTGTTCCAACTTTGTAAATTTAAAATTGTGTGCCCAACATAAAAGATCCAATTTCGGCATGTGATCAATTAATTACTAATTTGCTTACAAGCAAAAGAAAAAATGAATAATTCTTGCTCCGAAAACTTTTCAGACCCAAGAATCATCGACAGTTATTCATGTTTGTCCAGTAATCTAATTTGTTGAGGCCAATCGTCATTTGGGATTTGTCGCAATGAAGGCCTAATCATTGTCTGAGGTATCGGTCAGCACTGGTACCCTTGATCTTGGTTTACCCTATTAACTTGTCTTCCTTTTGGTATTCGGACATCCTCTTTTCCAATGTCCCATCCGTCCACACTTGAAACACCGGTTTCTGTCGTTGTCTGATCTGTGCACCTGTGCACTTGTATTGCTGGGCTGCATCTCTACATCCCTGAGTTGCCACTGCAATCTCTCGTTATCTCCTGAAACACGAAAAAATTCTCTGTACCGTCCTTTTTGGGGAGACAACTGGAAATCTGATGGGACAACTGTCACTTTCATTCCTAATTTCGAGGGCAGTTGTGCATTTGTCTCCTCCACTGTATCCTGTATCCTTTTTATTTTAAGTTCTAGATCCGTTATCCGTTCTTGCTGTTCCCGTTGTCTGGATTCACCATCCCAAAGATGGAATGCAAGCCAGTCTACCATTAGATTCTGTCTCTTCCTGGCTTTCAATCTTTGTTCCAATCTTTCCAATCGACTTCGCTCGAATGTACCATCTCTTGGAAACTCCTCATCATGTCCCTGCATTTCACAAATACCAATTCTCGACCTGTCTTATAGCTTCGGCACCATAACGGTCGTACATATGATGTGTACAAGTACCTTTTTGTGGAATTTCTGGTTGTCCTTGTGTATTCTTGCAGGCTCCATTTCCCATTCTGCCTTTTATCAAAGTAGCGTTGGATGTGTTGTAGCTTGTTCCAGGTTCCTCTAAAGCTTCACTCGTACCTCCAGGAAGGATCTCTCCACCTGTTCACACGGTGATTTCCAGAGAATCTCCCTCAGCTGTGGCTTTTGCACAATCCAATCTCACAGATCAGTATTTGCAGATGAGCCGGAGGGTCAGTATGAAATGGGTGAATCCTCAGGTGTCCGCTCTGTTGACGGGGAAATCACACAATGGTAACCGCACATATATATCTGTATATAAACTCACCACCTTGCTCAATTTTCCCAGGTTGTCTCCACATTGATAATATCTCGCAAAGATATCAAAGCTTCTTTCTTGAGACCGCATTTTCATCAATCAAACAATCAATATATTCAATTCAATTTATTCAGTTCAATTTATTCAGTTAAATTTATTCACTTAAATTCAATCAATTAGATTCAATCAATCGACAATTCAATCAATTATTCAATTTCAATTAATTCATCAATATTCATCAATAAATCAAATTAATCACTTTGGATGTCTCTTTGCATAGGCCCTTTCCCCAATGATGTCAGGACAGGTCCATCCATTGACTGAGATCGAATTTCATCGGTCGTCACCTCGGGTTCGTACCTCATGTCAATTGATGAATCACCGTCCTGTCCTAGGGTCATATCTGACATATTTTCCCATTTTGCCTGGTCTCCACAAATTTTCTTTGCAACCACTAAAGGCAACTCATCCTTCATTCGTGAGACAGCCAAAATGGATGGCAGATATTAAAGTTCATTGGGAAAAATATCTCATCATTTTTTCTTTTAATAGTATCCAAAATCTCTTGGCAATATAAATTTCGTAAAACTCCTGAAATAAGACTGTAAAATTCCTTTAATCATGCTAAATTTTGAAACTCCATCGCTTGTACCACCCAATTTATCCCATAGGGCTTGAAAGTTCTTTCCCAAGTTCATGCAATCATTCTGCATTTGAACCCTATGATATCATTCATAATAATCATCATGATTTTATAGTCATGGTCATATCATAATTAATCATCTATTTAAAACGAACATTTCCTTTATCACCACAGTTATGTGGTATAATCAACAATAGAATAAAACTGTACATAGCAACAGGCTACCTCATGGCCACTTAGTATACCTATTGACAATAAGTCATAACAGTATCGAATAATCATTGAACAATTCAAAAATCGCTTCCACTGCTCCAGCCGCAGCATTCGTCATTTTGTCTGCTCATCCGCATGACCAAAACGAAATAAAAGGAGCTCAACCATTACACAGCGCTTTTAATGGCGCATGCCATAGAAACTCAACGCAATTTCGACTCGGCCAGAAAACGAGCAAATTTTGCAGGATGTTAACTGGAATTAGTCGTGAAAATATATCCAAAATACACAAAAATACACACCCACAAAAATAAACAACAAACCCAAACAAACCCAAGGTCGACCCTCTTACACAGTAAATTACATCATTTCAGCATCGTATTGATTGCTGAAATATTCCAGGGTTTATACATACCTTAAAAGAGGTATGCGTGGTGTTGCCCCCTCCCACGTTTATTCCAGGGTTTATACACACCTTAAAAGAGGTATGCGTGGTGTTGCCCCCTCCCACTTTTAATTCCTCATTAAATTCCTCATTAAATTCCTTATTAAATTACTTATTAAATTACTCATTAAATTACTCATTAAATTACTCATTAAATTACTCATTAAATTACTCATTAAATTACTCAGTAAATTACTCATTAACTTAACTTACATAGTTTCAGCATTGTATTGATTGCTGAAATATTCCAGGGTTTATACACACCTTAAAAGAGGTATGCGTGGTGTTGCCCCCTCCCACTTTTAATTACTCATTACATCGTTTCCATTAAAAAAACATCGCTTCTACTGCTCCAGCCGCAGCATTTGTCACTTTGTTTGCTCATCCGCATGACCAAACCGAAATAAAAGGAGCTCAACCATTACACAGCGCTTTTAATGGCGCATGCCATAGAAACTCAACGCAATTTCGACTCGGCCAGCAAACGAGCAAATTTTGCAGGATGTTAACTGGAATTAGTCGTGAAAATATATCCAAAATACACAAGAAATACACAAAAATACACTCCCACACAAATAAACAACATTTATTCCGTTCAACAGAACAAACATTTCCTCTATCATGACACGCATGTCTTCAAAATTATATGACCAAGAGAAAAAGTAAAATTAATTAAAACTGCGGGCAGTGATGATCCGGGGACCATACCGCTCCATCCTGATTGGACGAGTGCGTGCTAGAGTCGTTAACAACGACAGTCCAGATCCGATTGTTCAAAATTTCAACTCAATCGATCGAAAAATGAACGCAGGGATGCATTTTAAAGGTGCAGTGGCACTAACTGAGTTGCCACGAATATGGCCACGAAATTGCCAATATGGCCATCACAAAATATTTTCCTTAATCAATTGGCTCATAGCATAACCAATCTGCAAGTATTTCATCCGAAGATGTATCTCTCAGGAATTTTAATTAAATAAGTCATTTATAAATCAACGAGTTAATTTATTAAATGATTAATCAATAAATCAATATTTTCCTTGACAGCCACATCACTTGGTCAGTGTCATGTCCAAATATCAGCTTCCTTACTCAAAAGGTGCCTGAGTTAATGTAATGTAATTACTGTAATAAGATTACTGCAATTACTGTAATGATTACTGTAATTACTGTAATTACCGGAACTGTAATTACTGTAATTACCTCAGGTAATTACTGTAATGTAATTACTGTAATGTAATTACTGTAATGTAATAAGAAATGTAATTAATTAAATAAGTACGGGTTCCAACAACAAGTTCCAACAACAAGTTCCAACAACAAGTTCCAACAGCAAGTTCCAACAACAAGTTCCAACAACAAGTTCCAACAGCAAGTTCCAACAACAAGTTCCAACAAGTTCCAACAGCAAGTTCCAACAGCAAGTTCCAACAACAAGTTCCAACAAGTTCCAACAACAAGTTCCAACAGCAAGTTCCAACAACAAGTTCCAACAGCAAGTTCCAACAACAAGTTCCAACAACAAGTTCCAACAAGTTCCAACAAGTGCCAACAGCAAGTTCCAACAACAAGTTCCAACAACAAGTTCCAACAAGTTCCAACAGCAAGTTCCAACAACAAGTTCCAACAAGTTCCAACAGCAAGTTCCAACAGCAAGTTCCAACAACAAGTTCCAACAAGTTCCAACAAGTGCCAACAGCAAGTTCCAACAACAAGTTCAAACAACAAGTTCCAACAAGTTCCAACAAGTGCCAACAGCAAGTTCCAACAACAAGTTCCAACAACAAGTTCCAACAACAAGTTCCAACAAGTTCCAACAACAAGTTCCAACAACAGGTTCCAACAACAAGTTCCAACAAGTTCCAACAACAAGTTCCAACAGCAAGTTCCAACAGCAAGTTCCAACAACAAGTTCCAACAAGTTCCAACAGCAAGTTCCAACAGCAAGTTCCAACAACAAGTTCCAACAAGTTCCAACAACAAGTTCCAACAGCAAGTTCCAACAACAAGTTCCAACAAGTTCCAACAGCAAGTTCCAACAGCAAGTTCCAACAACAAGTTCCAACAAGTTCCAACAACAAGTTCCAACAACAAGTTCCAACAACAAGTTCCAACAAGTTCCAACAGCAAGTTCCAACAACAAGTTCCAACAAGTTCCAACAGCAAGTTCCAACAGCAAGTTCCAACAACAAGTTCCAACAAGTTCCAACAAGTGCCAACAGCAAGTTCCAACAACAAGTTCCAACAACAAGTTCCAACAAGTTCCAACAACAAGTTCCAACAGCAAGTTCCAACAACAAGTTCCAACAACAAGTTCCAACAGCAAGTTCCAACAGCAAGTTCCAACAACAAGTTCCAACAACAAGTTCCAACAAGTTCCAACAAGTGCCAACAGCAAGTTCCAACAACAAGTTCCAACAACAAGTTCCAACAAGTTCCAACAGCAAGTTCCAACAACAAGTTCCAACAAGTTCCAACAGCAAGTTCCAACAGCAAGTTCCAACAACAAGTTCCAACAAGTGCCAACAGCAAGTTCCAACAACAAGTTCCAACAACAAGTTCCAACAAGTTCCAACAGCAAGTTCCAACAACAAGTTCCAACAAGTTCCAACAGCAAGTTCCAACAGCAAGTTCCAACAACAAGTTCCAACAAGTTCCAACAAGTGCCAACAGCAAGTTCCAACAACAAGTTCCAACAACAAGTTCCAACAAGTTCCAACAGCAAGTTCCAACAACAAGTTCCAACAAGTTCCAACAACAAGTTCCAACAAGTTCCAACAGCAAGTTCCAACAACAAGTTCCAACAAGTTCCAACAACAAGTTCCAACAGCAAGTTCCAACAACAAGTTCCAACAACAAGTTCCAACAACAAGTTCCAACAACAAGTTCCAACAGCAAGTTCCAACAACAAGTTCCAACAACAAGTTCCAACAACAAGTTCCAACAAGTTCCAACAACAAGTTCCAACAGCAAGTTCCAACAACAAGTTCCAACAACAAGTTCCAACAACAAGTTCCAACAAGTTCCAACAACAAGTTCCAACAGCAAGTTCCAACAACAAGTTCCAACAACAAGTTCCAACAAGTTCCAACAACAAGTTCCAACAGCAAGTTCCAACAACAAGTTCCAACAACAAGTTCCAACAGCAAGTTCCAACAGCAAGTTCCAACAACAAGTTCCAACAACAAGTTCCAAAAACAAGTTCCAACAACAAGTTCCAACAACAAGTTCCAACAGGTGCCAAATCAATAAGTATCAATTTTTTTTTTTTTTTTTTTTTTTGAGCCTCGACCAGAGAGTGGTTGCTACTCACAAAACACTCGTCGCTAGCTGTTCCATTGTCTGCCGATTCCCACCCTGCTGTTTTTGTCTCATAATCAAGATAAATTTGGAACAGCCCTTAAACTAACACCAAGCAGATCAATTTTTATATTTAAATATAAAATCATTTCCTCATTAATTCATAATCATAAAATCATTTAATCCGTGTCACCCATGCTATTTATCTAGCAAATTTCGTCAAAAAAAAACAGCACTGGTTCCGTGTCACCCATGCTATTTATCTAGCAAATTTCGTCAAAAAAAAATCGAACGAGTTTTAGTTATGGCGGGAAAACTGAAAAAAAATTCTCTATTTAAAACGGGTGTACACGATTGTACACGTGTACGGACCTTACCGAACCTTACCGACCCGGCAAACAAATCGCCTCATGGTGCACTTCATGAGCCGACTTGCCCGCAGACCAGAGTAAGGCTCTTAACACCCAGCGTATACCGTACGCATATGCAAGCACACGAATAATAGAATCATTTAAACCGTTCCATCCGTGACTTTTACCTTGGACGGTCGTGACAAAAATACTTTTACACTCCTTGGATTACCTACGGAATGCAAGTCCCACACACCAAATCCTCCATCTTCAGAATTCATATTTCATAATGGACAGATCCCCAAGACGTCATGCTTACATGCTCACCTTGGCGACGTCCACTCGAAATTTCAGCGGTGCCTCCATATTGTCAGGGAATTTGTAGTGTGGGACTCACAGGACTCCAATGACCGGACACAGGTTACAAAAGGTCTAGTTTATTAAACTGTATTCACTTCATCCAATTACCAAAATGATACCGCATAATATAATGGATCAGGTTAACTCTTTTCGCTGGTCCTTCTCGTTCATCCGACACTCCCGTTCGGTCAGCGCTTCACGTAGCAAGTACTCGTTCATTCCATCGTTCCGTCGGGCAGGGCTTCTGAGGACAAGTCTACTTTACTCAACGTTTGCTCTCGTTATATCGCCAAACTGGACTTAATCTCCTCTCCGCTAATGTCCCGAGGTCATGCATCGCACCGAGTCCTGGCATCAGCTCGCTCCCCTCCTGCTGTGATTTCCATTTACACAGCAGGGGGGGGTGCTCTAGCCTGGGGCCTTGACCAGGTGTTTCCAAAGGATTATCATGTTCATGCACATTCTGCTTCGTTACCAGATTTAATCAATGAGTTACCAGGGCCAATCAATACGTTACACTGAGTTACACTTCCACAATTCCCTCATCTTTTTGTTTTTGTTTATATTAACCATTAATCTAAACATCAATATAAGTAAACAATCAATCACTACTAGTAAACATCATTACAAGTATAAGTAAATAATCAATCACTTTGGTAATCAAATTCCCTTAGGCATACACCGTCATCCTGCAAGAATCACAAAACATTTCGTTGGTCATTGACTCCTTCCATATTGTTCAATCTATTGCATTTGCATCACAAATATATTTTCAAAACAACACTTCACCATCACCAAGATACAACAATTTCACTTCATTTTCAAGTTTTGTAAAGCATCTGCACCATCTGGCAAAAAACGATCTGGCAATCAATACGTTACACTGAGTTACACTTCCACAGGGGTCACGAACGGTTAGGGACGAGCTTTCTCCACTCGCTCTCCCGTGCTCCTCATGTTGCATTGCCTTGTATGATGTGTACCCTTGCGTCCTTGCCCCCGCTAAACTCTCTGCTTTGTCTTTCCTCCCCACCCACGGACCCATTATTTTTGTTGAGGGGAGTGTGCAGGAATCCTGAGCTGTGTGGCTGCACTTTTGCGCTGCACTCTGCTACCTGTTGCCTGCACCAGTACACATATGGACCACACGTTCTGTGGCCTGGCACCTTTGCTGGGGCAGACAATCGCTGCAAACGTTACCTGGTGCCCTGCGGACCACTGTTTTTAAGTGGCCTCGATGCCATGCAGTCGGACAACCTAAGTTGGCCCTACTGGCCGAAATAAAAACGGACATGGTTTGTGCCTTTTTATTTATTCCTTTGGTGTGTCAGGAAAGAAGACTTTAAGTTTTTTTATGATGGCACACCGAAGACGAAGCAGGAAGACGCAGCAGCCCAGCGGCGCAGCAGCACAAGACATCATTGATTATTGTGGAATGTGCATTTATGATGATTGTGCATTTATAGTGTCATGATTATGGTGCATTTTTGAACTGTGCATTTTTGTGCATTTGAACTTATGGTGTATTGGTGCAGTGCAATCTGTATTGTTGTTTCTCCTCTCCAAATTTCTCTTCTTTCCCACAAAAGAACAAGTCCTGGGTTGTAGAACTGTAAATAATTATTAGTTAGTCTTGTAAATAACATGCTCCCCACCGGCTTTATGTGTAGTTTGAGAATTCTTTCCGTAATTCGGTTAGCCATGGGTGTGAATCTGTTAGTTAGTACACAACACAGTAGGTGGGACATATTTAGTGTTGTAAAACTGTCACACACAGGGTGTTAGATTAAATGTAGAAGGGAACCACACCTAAGTGTCACACTGTAGGAGCTGTGCTCCCACGTCAATCGGAAGAATGGACGCGACAAAAAGCTGGAATTCGTCCGAGTTTCTTTATTGTCACAAAACAACTCGGGTACTCTGAAAAGCCCGTTTATCGGGCAGCAATATATATACACACATTATCCCGGAGCGTTTGCCCGGGAAAGGCGAGAGGGGGCGTGGCCGGGCGTCCTGGCCACGGCCTGGCAAGTCGAGGGAGGGCATGCCCGGGCATGCCCGGGCGTCCCGGACGCGGCCTGGCAGGTTGAGAGCGGGCGTGGCCGGGCATGCCCAGGCATGCCTGGGCGTCCCGGCCGAGGCCTGGCAAGTTGAGCGCGGGCCTGCCCGGGCGTCCTGGACGAGCCCGGCATGGTGATCGGTCCGCGACCTTGGTCGGTGCAAGGCGATTGTGTAAACCCAGCGGTATCCGCTACACACGTCCCCCCAGAATCGACTTGCACCGGCAGGGTCAATTTGATGACCCGGCCGAAGCGACCCCTGGCGGGTCGTGGGGGGGGGGGGGTCCGGTGTGGTGGTGGGCGGTCGAGTGGGAGGCACCGTGGACGGGGGGCAGCCTCGCCGCGGCGGAAGGGCCAACCGTGGTGGTTGGTCGATGTCCACGTGCGCCGGCTTGAGGCGGTCCACCGCAATCCGGTCCGACCTGCCGCCGATGTCGATGACGAACGACTTGTCGTCCCGTCGCAGGACCCGGAAGGGCCCGTCGTACGGCGGCCGGAGTGGCCCGCGATGTGCGTCATGACGCACAAAAACGTATTCCGCTGTGCGAAGCGCTGGGGGGACGTAGGACTGGGGGTCACCGTGGTGGGATGTTGGCACGGGGGCAAACCATCGAGCGGCCTCCTGGAGGTCCGAGCGCTGGTGAGCTGCGGACCAGGGACTGGTAGCGTCGGGCACGAATTCTCCCGGGACGCGTAGCGCCTGGCCGTAGACAAGCTCGGCGGTGGATGCCCGGAGGTCCTCCTTGGGGGCCGTGCAGAGGCCCAAAAGGACCCACGGCAGCCGGTCGGCCCAACCGCCGTCTTGAAGGCCGGCCATGAGCGCGGCCTTCATGGAGCGGTGGAATCGCTCGCACAACCCGTTGGCTTGGGGGTGGTAGGCCGTAGTACGGTGGAGCTTGACCCCCAGGTTGTGGGCGACCGCACCCCACAGCTCGGAGGTGAACTGCGGTCCGCGGTCTGACGAGATGTCCGCCGGTGCGCCGAAGCGGGCGACCCAGGTGGCGATGAAAGCCTGCGCCACGTCGGCGGTGGTGGTGGAGACGAGTGGAACTGCCTCCGGCCACCTGGTGGTCCTGTCCACCATGGTGAGCAGGTGTGTGAACCCCCGTGATGGGGGGAGGGGGCCCACCAGATCCACGTTGACGTGGTCGAAACGTCGTTCGGGCACGGTGAAAGGTGCCAGCGGGGCCTGGGTGTGTCGGTGGCAGGCTGTGCAGGTGCTGGTCCAATCGTGGACGTCCCGTCGAAGGCCGTGCCAGACGAATCGCGCCGACACCAGCTTCTGGGAAGCTTTCCGGCCCGGGTGGGAAAGGCCATGGAGGGAGGCGAAGATGCGGCGTTGCCAGGTAACGGGCACGATGGGGCGAGGCTGGCCTTGGGAGACGTCGCAGAGCAGGACAGTGTCCGCGAAGGGGATGTCGGCCAGGTGGACGCCCGTGTCCGCCGCCCAGAGGGCTTGCACCGTGGTGTCGGTGGTTTGGTCCGCCACCATAAGCGCGAAGTCCACGCCGAGGTGGACCGTGTTCACGCTGGCCTGAGAAAGACAGTCGGCCACGGCGTTGTTTTTGCCGGCGACGTGCCGGATGTCCGTGGTAAACTCCGACACGGCGGAGAGGTGGCGCTGTTGGCGGGCCGAACACGGCTCCGTGACCTTGGCCATTGCGTAAACCAACGGCTTGTGGTCGACGAACGCCGTGAAGGGTTGGCCCTCCAGGAGGTGGCGGAAATAGCGAACGGCCAGGTGTAGACCGAGGAGCTCACGGTCAAACGTGCTGTATTTGAGCTCGTTCGGCCGGAGCTGCCGGCTGAAAAAAGCGAGTGGCTGCCAAACCCCGTTCACCCATTGCTCATGTACGGCGCCCACCGCGTAGTCGGAGGCATCCGTGGTGAGGGCGATGGGAGCGTTGAGCACCGGGTGAGCGAGCAGTGTTGCATCGGCGAGGGCCCGCTTTGAGCTTTGGAACGCCGCGTCCATTGCTGCGGACCAGACGATGTCGTGCTTGGCCGGCTTGGCCCGGGGGGCTTCGTAGAGGGGTCGCATGAGTTGAGCAGCGCGGGGCACGAAGCGGTGATAGAAATTCACCATTCCCAGGAATTCCTGCAGGGCCGTTATGGAGCGGGGACGCGGGAACGTGGTGATGGCCTCGACCTTGGTTGGCAGCGGCACGGCCCCGTTCTTGGTGATGTGGTGGCCCAAACAATCAACGGCCGTCATGCCGAAGTGGCATTTGGCTGGGTTGACGATGAGGCCGTGCTCGCTGAGGCGCCCGAACAGTGTTCGGAGGTGGAGGAGGTGCTCGGCCCGGGACGTGCTGGCGACGAGGATGTCGTCCAGGTAAACAAAGAGGAACGGCAGGTCACGCAGCACGCCGTCCATCAAGCGCTGGAACGCCTGAGCCGCGTTCTTGAGGCCAAACGGCACCCGTAGGAATTCGAATAAGCCGAACGGCGTGATGACGGCCGTTTTAGGGACGTCGGCCGCCCTGACAGGTACCTGGTGATATCCCCGTATGAGATCGATTTTTGAAAAAATGACCCGTCCTGCCAGACGGGCGGAGAAGTCTTGGATGTGCGGGATCGGATACCTGTCGGGGGTGGTAGCGTCGTTAAGGCGGCGGTAGTCGCCACATGGGCGCCAGCCGCCCCCTGGTTTTGGGACGATGTGTAGTGGCGAAGCCCACGCGCTATCGGAGCGCTGCATGATGCCAAGGTGTTCCAAAGCGTCAAACTCGGCTTTGGCCATGGCGAGCTTGGCTGGGTCGAGGCGGCGGGCTCTGGCGTAGACCGACGGGCCCGTGGTTGGTATGTGGTGCTCGATCCCATGTCGTACTGCGACGGCCGAAAACGTCGGCCGCGTGAGGGCCGGGAACTCCGTGAGCAGGCGAGCAAACTCGTTCGCCGCCGGGAGGGTGCATGCCAGCTCGGTCGGAGTGGAGCTGCTCAATGTGCATACCAGGGAGCTGAAGGTCTCGGCGTTGATGAGGCGACGCCATTGGACGTCCACCAGCAGTCCGTGTGCGCAGAGGAAGTCGGCGCCTAGCAGAGCCATGGGCACGTTTGCGATTACAGACGTCCAAGTAAAGCGTTGGCCGCCGAAGCAGAGGGTGAAGTTGCGCGGGCCGAAGGTGCGGATGGCCGATCCGTTGGCCGCAACCAAGGAGGGGCCGCAAACCGCGGACTGCCTGTCCTGATCAGAGGCGGGTATGACGCTCAGTTGGGCGCCGGTGTCGCACAGGAAGCGCCGTCCGGACGCTTTGTCCATGATGAAAAGTAAGTTGCCCGCGTGGCCGGCGCTCATGGCTGGTAATGAACGCCGGCCCGGCCATTTCCCGGCCTGCCGAAGGTGCACGGGGGTCGGCATGTCCGGGCCTTCTGTCCGAACCTGGCATGATAGTAACACCACGCTTGGTCAGGTGCAGGCCCCAGTCGTCGTGCTGGAGGTGGTCGGCTCGGCGTAGCGGCCACCAATTGCGTCGGCAGTTCGGTCGTCGACCGTGCCGGGTGCTCGGGCACCATGGGCGTTGCGTCGGACGGCGGTGGGCCCCAGGTCGCTGCTGCAATGCGTTGGCCTGCCGCGGAGATCTTGTCGGCTTCCCTGGCGAGGGCGCGGGGATCCGTGATCATCGTGCTTGCCAGGGTGAAGCGTACCGGGCTAGGCAGCTGACGGAGGAACAGCTCCCGGAACAGGAATGCCGGAGAGTGCTCGCCGAGCAGCGAAAGCATGTAGTCCATTTGCTCGGACGGGCGCGTGTCGCCGAGCTCGGGCAGGTCGAGCAGGCACCATGCGCGTTCTGCCGATGGGAGGGCGAAAGCGTCGAGGAGGAGCTTTTTAATCGCGCTGTATTTATCAGCGGCTGGCGGGCTCTCGAGGAGGCTCAGGGCGTGGGCCGCGGTGGCTGAACTGAGCGCTGCTACCACATGGTGGAAGCGGGTGTCGTCGGCTGTGATGCCTCGCAGGGCGAACAGGGAGTCCGCCTGGGTGAACCAAACCGCCACGTGAGCCTCCCAGAAGGTAGGCAGTTTAAGGGCAACTGCCGTGTCCATGTCGGTAGGTCACCAATGTAGGAGCTGTGCTCCCACGTCAATCGGAAGAATGGACGCGACAAAAAGCTGGAATTCGTCCGAGTTTCTTTATTGTCACAAAACAACTCGGGTACTCTGAAAAGCCCGTTAATCGGCAGCAATATATATACACACATTATCCCAGAGCGTTTGTCCGGGAAAGGCGAGAGGGGGCGTGGCCGGGCATCCCGGACGCGGCCTGGCAAGTCGAGAGCGGGCGTGGCCAGGCATGCCCGGGCATCCCGGCCGAGGCCTGGCAAGTTGAGTGCGGGCCTGCCCGGGCGTCCTGGACGAGCCCGGCATGGTGATCACTCCGCGTCCTTGGTAGGTGCAAGGCGATTGTGTAAACCCAGCGGTAGCCGCTACAACACGTAAGTTAAAAAGTAGTCCTGACCCTTGCATCAAAACCGGTCGTACTCACTTGTGTGGGTTCGGCTCGGGCACGAGCCTGGTGAAGGAGGGGCGCAGTGTTGCAGTTTTGAGAGTGTACATATGACATCATTAAGGGTTAAAGGTTTGCCCCCTAGTTAGTCCACAAGCAACACATAGGCCCATTTAGGATATTAGTTATGTCATAGTCTGTGTGAGTATAAGGCCATTTCCCTAGTAACATCTGCGTTGAGTAAAAGAAATAAGATAGGCCCCCTTTCATTTTGCCTCCACCCTCCAAATCTACCTCGTTGGGCAGAATCCATCCTGCGCCCCATTTTGGCTATTGCACCTCGCATTAGGATGCTCCCTAGTCAAATGACACGAGGTAGGCCTGAGAGAGGGAGAAGCGCAGCGTCGAGGGTGAAGCAGTGGAGACAGCAGCGGTAAGGGCCACCAGCCAATCAGGGCTCGGGTGACATGGCGTGACAGGGCGTGGTAAGGGCATGCCTATAAAAGCCCACGCACAAAGCCCTTGAGGAGGAATTCTGCGGGAGAGGCGCTTTGTAAAAGGACTCGCATGTTTGGGCTTGCGTAAAAGGGCTCGCTGGGGAAGGCTGGCTTTGCGAAGAGGACTTGAGGAGGACTTCGGCTGGAGAGCAGTGTGTAAAGGTCTGGAAGGAATTGCGCCTTGCTATGAACTTGTATTGGGAGCGCATATAGCACCTGTTCATCTATTACGTATGCAGCCACGCCAGCGTAACCGCCAAGCCCAGCTTACCATTCACCCTGTAATTGTCCGATCTGCGCCAACGACCCGCGGGGAGCTTCTGCCGCCCTGACCATCTTCTTCGTGGTGCGCGTCGGGGACCGGAGCGAACTGCCTGGCCACCATCGCCCCGTTCGTCTACAACCCCGTGTGAGTGTGTCTGAGTGTGAAACGGGCCCGTTGTCCTGGGATAAGTATAAGACTGTATAAGCTGCACTGTGTGTTCTTCTTCTTGGTACTGTACATAGTGTAATAAACCAACTGTTATTCCGTGTCTTTCCTGATTCGACCGTATCAGTGATTTCCTCCATTGGGTAAGCGTGGCATGATTAGGAACCGCTCAGATCAGGATCTAGTCCATGATAACTGCTCGGGTCACGGTTCGCTACCACTCGGCATTTCCACCTATAACCGTGATTTGGGCGGGGCTTATTTCCTTGCTTCCTAGGCGGCGTTGGTACTTAGGTAATAGGAATTCAGCCTACAACCCTATTTAACGCCGTCCGGAAGGAACGTCATAGCCCCGGATCCCGTCGGCTCGTCAAAGACAAGGTGACTACCCCCACCCCCCCCCCCCTTGGTAAAGGGGCAAAGGCCGACAATTGTTGCGGATCTCTTGAAGCCCGTCGACGTACAGAGGGGGGGTTAAACCCCTTTTCCCCCTCGGGTCTTCGAGTCCACGAGGCCGAGTCACCACTCCCGTAGCGAGCGCAGGAAAGGGTATCGGGTCGACTCCACACGTACCTTTGGTACCCATGCTGCCACGAAAACGGGGACTGGACCTCACACAAGCCACGCCAATCGAATACGCCGAGCGGTTCACATATCACGTGACTCGTGCCATTACTATGATTGAACCTGATTCGAGTGGTTTTATTCGTGCAATGCTAGGCCAATAGATGGAAAGGCCGGGAACGGTCAGATAGAAGAAAGAACACAGGTTTATTTATAATGTACAATGATCCGGATAAAGGGGAAGGGACACAGAGCAGGCTTAAGCAGTCTTATCTTATCCCCGGACAAGGGCCCACTCACTCACACGGGGGAAAAGAAGGAAGGACAGTTCGCGCTCCAAACGCGCCTTGACGCCGGTCGCTCCCGGACAGCTCGCCGGGCGTGGCCCTTGGGTGTTCACGGCACGTGTGCTGGGAGCGCATGCAAGGAGGTCGCGCATCTGTGGCCCGGAATGGATTGTCTCCACAAGCACGATTAATACAGGCCGCAGCAGAGCGCAGGGCACAGGACACGGGGAGAGTTCATGTACAGCGAGGCTATAACAAGCAAGGCACTTTACTCGTGCTGCGACAATGTCTCTTTCTCACTGCTCAATCACCATGAACCATCCACGAGCTTTGGGTGACTCACAGCTCTGACTCGTTCTCCCTCTTTCTGCTGCGGGGGGCTCGGGGCAGGGTCTTATATGGCCCCTCCCCAGCCTTACCCGAATGTTCCAAGCCCCTCCTCTCGCTGCCGTTGTGAGCCACTCCCCTCGAGCTCCGATTGGCGGCTCGCTGCTTACCGGCCACTCCCCCCTGCAGCTCCTCCCTTCGGCCTTGCCAGACTTGTTCCAGGCCTAGCACGTGTCATTCCAGCCCAAAGAACACCTAACTCACTGGCCTGCTCAATGCAAACTAACACAGGAAAGGAGACTACGCTTACATTTACTAAGAAATAACTGAACTAAAGCGAGGCTACATGTTGTGGTGCGACTACCTACGAGGGGGGTTGGGGGGGGGGGGTCATCCTTTATTCACAAAACCGCAACACTACACCCCTCTCTCACCAGACTCGTCCCGAGTCGACCCCAACAATGGAACGACCGGTGGAGCCTGGCATGCAAATTTAACTTTACTTTTAAATGTGACACATAGGTGTAATCCCTCTTGCATTTATTCTGACCCATGTGTGCGTCATTTTTAACACTAGATATGTCCCCCTTATTGCATTGAGCAGCTACTCCAACAGATTCACACCCACAACTACCCGAGTATTTTCCGGAATTTTCAAACTACACACATAGCCGGTGGGCAACATTCTTATATTTACAATGCACAGAACTTAACTTTATTTACAATTCTATGACCCAGGACCTGTACTTTAGGAATAAATTGGAGAAGAGAAAAACACACTCATAAATGGCACTTGCTGCTTGCATCTTGCATCTTGCGTCTTCTGTGTGCGGCTAACAAAACCGGCTGGCCCTGACTGGCATACAGGCCATATGAAGCATCAGGGCCATCTCATCTTCCACATCTTCTTCATACCTGGCACACACTAGCACACAATTTCTTTTTATTATTTGCCAGCATGGCCACTCTCATATGGTCCAACTGCGTGGCATCAGTGCCACTCAACAAGTGGTCCGAAGGTGCAAGATGATTTTGCAGCAAGATGCTGCACAGCAGAGGTGCGAGGCCACAAGGTTTGTGGTCCATAAGTGTGACAAGGGTGCAACAAAAGACATGGCAGCAAGGTGGTTTTTGCAGCAGAGTGCTGCACAGTTCGGCTGCACAGGTGTAGCAAGGGTGCAGCAAAATGACTGGCAGCAAAGTGCTGCACAGGTCAGCTGCACAGGTGTAGCAAGAGTGCAGCAAAAGGGCTGCACAGTTCAATGGTGCTGCACAGTTTGGCTTCCAAAATGGTCCTGGGGCAGGGAGGGAAGACGAAGCACAACAAGCAAGCAGAAAGGACACAGTGGCACACAAAAAACAAGGTGACCAGGCACCACCATGCCTGGTGCGATGCGAGGGACATGGTAGAGCGAGCAGGGCAAACTCGTCCCTAGCCGTCCATACCCCCCCACCGTTGGCTACACTACCCTAGCCCCCCTTGTATTTACAATCCGCCTCTACGTCCTGTCTCCCATATCCCCCTCTATGCCAAATTTGTCCCCAACTCCCTCCCAGGAAGGAAGGGATGGAACACAACAATGTCTTACTTACGTCTTGATGCGTCTCACTACTCAAACGGCTTACAGAGCCTCGGTGTAGAGCTCGTCCTCCTCGGCGACTGGCTGCGAAGGGATCTCATATCCTAGCTACACTAATAGCATTACTCATTTGAACTACCCGATATCGTACCCTGCCAATCGGCCTCTTTAAACTATGTGGTTCTAAGAACCCAAAATCCCATTGCCCACACTGTGGTGCCCTCCGAATTTGGATCTCACCCCCAACGAATTTTCACACTGTGCCCTCGCACAATTTCGGGGCTGGGTCATGTGGCTCCACCAGCAGGTCCACCTACCTGCGCACCTCCGCCACTGAAGCCGCCTCCCGAGCTTGCCTGCTCCTGCAACTACCTAACCGGGGAAGGCCCTCCCTGGCACTTACCCCCTCTATGCCCATCTTGGCATCGGGCAACCCGGGTCCTCTCCGGGGATCCTCGGGCCCCACTCACAACTAACCTAACCGGCTCCAAGAGCCTACCTGCAGCCTCACCTGGCCGACAAACTACCAGTGGCGGAGTGCCGTAACTACAAATGGGTAACGCAACAACCACAACCCTCAAGGATTTGGAACCGCATGCAATTGAAACCCCAAGGGAATTGGTGACGTAATGTTATGGTTAATGACCATAACCTCCAACTGGTATTGATACGAGCATAACCCCCAAGGAATTGGAAATGCAGGCAATTGAAACCCCAAGGGAATTGGTTACTCCGGACACCAATTGGGACAATTATGGTCAATAACCATAACTACAAATTCAGCCACACGCCCAGCCATGTCACTGTCTCCTGCACCTCACAATACACTACGTGCTACTACCCGCACCACAGGTGTCAATATCCATGTAATTTACCTATGCCCTCTTGTTATGGGTTCCTCTACGATCTCCTGGTCTCAGTAAACCTCCGATCCCCGAGAGGAGCCCCGGCAGAAAAATATTTTATTCTGTGTTGGAAATCAACAGTGAAACCAAACCAATGATTATAAATGAACAGATATTGTATTAAAATTCACACACAAGAATAACGGTACAACAAATGGCAATTAAGAGTGCACTCTATATACCTTATCGCTTAGGATGGTACCATCCACTAAAGTCAGATAACTCACTGCGCTCCCAGCGAGTGAAAAGGACACTCCTCAATGTCTCTATAACCTTTTCCAAGGCGAAGGTGATTCGCTCCAGCGGTCGCGAGAACGATATCCAGTCAAAGCCCGAATCTCGCTCTCCAGTCGAGACCCGAATCGCGTACAGATGGCAATGGCAATCGCCCCGTCGAAACTGTACAAAGGCGCCCTCCAGAGGAGCACCTTCACCGCTCAATCAGCAAACCGCAACGTAATTGGAGACGAAGCGGTCGCACACACATCCCCGACAGACGGTGGGATGTTGGGGTAAAGCTGACGCGAAGCAAAACCTTTGTAGGTGTCCAAAGCGCGAGGTTCAAAATGGCCGATGGCTCTTACTTGAGTCGATGCGACTCGGTGAGGATTCGTCGAAATCTCAGCGCCCAAACCTGACTACGCAGATTTCTCAATTCCAGCAATAATTCCTATCGCAGGATGTCCTTTCAAGGAACTCAAAATTCCCTCGTGACTTTCGGTAGACCACGCTCGCTACGGAGCCTCGACGTCATGCGTCTTCTTTTTTTTTTTTTGGTTTTTTTTGTATACAACATCGAGGCTCGTGAAAGAGCGAACATTAATCACACAGAAAGACAAACCGACACAAAAACATATAACATCGGGAGCGGAAGACAAGATGGGGAGAGAGGGGGAAGGACACAAACACAACATTTGAGAGCAGGGACCGAGAGACATGGAGACATCGAGAGATCTGAGAGAGGGCGAGGGCTTTGTGGGAGGGGCATGGGAAGGGGGGGGTGGGAGAGGTATAAAACATATGGACACGGCCAGGACTTCCAGGAAAGAAGTTGGAATTTCAAACAAGTTGGATCTGGGGTGAATTAGCGGGGGTAGAAAAGATCAAGGTTTTGGATGGGGAAAGATAAGAGATGGTGGTGAACAGCTGTTTTAAAGACCTGGAGGGAGGAGTGGGATTGAAGGGAGTGAGGGAGTTTGTTCCAGAGGCGGGAGAAAAAAGGAATGAAAGAGTGAAGGTGAGCAGAGAGCCGAGATTTCGGCAGTTTAACCATCAGAGGGTTGCTGGCAGATCTTGTGCGACCTGTAGGAATATTTGGGGGACAGAGCACAGAGAGAGCTGGGGGTGCAAGGCCGGAGAGGAGTCGGTAGAAGACAGAAAGACCACCTACCTGCCTGCGGTGAGTGAGTGAAAGGCCCTCAGAGATAGCTTCATCGCGGGAGATTCCAATAATTCTGAAAGCTTTGGTTTCAACAGCGTGAAGCCGAGCTAGGTGTGAGGCAGGAGCACCGGCCCATAGGGGAGAACAGTATTCCATTGAGCTGTGGATGAAAGCCTTGTATGTGGTGAGGAGCTCAGGTGTGCCGAGGAAGGACTTCGCACGACAGAGGATGCCCAGTCGGCGACTGGCTTTGGAGGCCAGCTTGAAAATGTGGTTTTCCCAAGAAAGATCATGGCAGATAGTGAGACCCAAAAGCTTGAGCGACAGAACTTCTTGGAGAGGATTGTTGAGAAAGTAGATGGGAGGGACATAGTAAGAGTGTGAGATTTGTCAGGATTGAAAGACATGTTCCACTTGTTTGACCAGTCTGTGATTTTGTCCAAGTCTTCAGAGAGTGAGGAGGCTGCAGACTGCCGATCTGAGGGAAGAGGAATGGAGCGGCAGAGAGTGGAGTCATCAGCAAAGAGATAGAGAGGATTTTCAAGAGAGTCAGAGAGATCATTGATGAAGACCAGAAAAAGCACAGGGCCCAGAACACTGCCTTGGGGAACTCCAGCCTGAACAGGAAGAGGAGATGAGAGAACCCCATTCAGGGCCACACGTTGATGACGACTAGAGAGGAAGTCAGCCTCTGACTGACTTCCTCTCTTTCTCTCAGCCTCTGTCAGCCTCTTTCTCTGACTTTGCTCGCCACGCCGCTCCTCTTCTCTCCCGTCGTCTTCCGGTTTGGTTTCCGGTGTCATTTAAAGTTAGCCTTTTTAACTTTAGATAACTGTTCATGAATAATAAACCTTTTGAGAATAATAATAGTACATAATATCAGAAATATGTCAAGTGGGTGAAAACCACAACAACGGAAGTTACGAATCCGTAACACCTCTACCTGGCATTACACTACCCCCCTCCTCCCCGGGCTTTCGTGAATGGGTTCCACTTCCCCCCATTCAATCTTTCGCACCATGCACTCCACACCATTTATTCCACACCAAGCATTCTCACACCAAATATCTTGCACACACCTTTTGTTCTCACTCCTCAATGACTCTCACACTACAACACAATTCCTCAAACACACAGCATCATCCACCTACCTAATTTCCCCTACAACTTTGTTCCCACCTGTTCCCACCTTTGTTCCTGAACCCAACTGCTCCTGGACTCTCTGTCCTTCTCTCCTGACAAGGTGGAGAAGTTTTTTTTATCAAACCTCGACTCTGATTCTGCAACTGGACCAGATGGCATCAGCCCACGGGTCCTAAAATCCTGCGCTGCCGCTCTATCTCACCCTCTCTCTGTTCTTTTCACCCTCTCTTTTGCTCAAGGTCATCTGCCAGCATCTTGGAAATCAGCAAACATTACCGCGTTACACAAAAAATGTGCAAAAACAGATCCTTGCAACTACAGACCAATCAGCCTGCTTCCAATTATCAGCAAAGTCATGGAATCCATCATTGCTTTGGATATCAAATCCTTCCTCTTCTCCAATGGCTTGATCTCTGATCATCAATTTGGATTCAGACCATGTTATTCCACTCTGGACATGTTGCTTCTGCTGTCTCAACAATGGATGGAGGTCCTCAATGCCAAACAGGAAATCAGAGCTGTCTCACTTGACATATCACGTACCTTCGATACGGTCTGGCACCCAGCTCTGCTCACCAAACTCTCCTCCTATGGTATCCATGGAAATTTCCACTCATGGCTTGCGGACTTCCTCTCTGGTCGTAGGCAACATGTGGCCCTGAATGGATTTCTCTCATCTCCCCTTCCTGTTCTGGCTGGAGTTCCCCAAGGTAGTGTTCTGGGCCCTGTGCTATTTCTGGTCTTCATCAATGATCTCTCTGACTCTCTGGAAAATCCTCTCTCTCTCTTTGCTGATGACTCCACTAACTGCCGCTCCATTTCTCATCCCTCAGATCGGCAGTCTGCAGCCTCCTCACTCTCTGCAGACCTGGACAAAATCACAGACTGGTCAAACAAGTGGAACATGTCTTTCAATCCTGACAAATCTCACTCTTACAATGTCTCTCCGAAAGGACCGACTGAAAAACCCTCCCATCTTCTTTCTCAACAATCCTCTCCGAGAAGTTCTGTCACTCAAGCTTTTGGGTCTCACTATCTGCCATGATCTTTCTTGGGAAAACCACATTTCCAAGATGGCCTCCAAAGCCAGTCGCCGACTGGGCATCCTCCGTCGTGCGAAGTCCTTCCTTGGCACACCTGAGCTCCTCACCACATACAAGGCTTTCATCCGCAGCTCAATGGAATACTGTTCCCCCCTCTCGGCTGGTGCTCCTGCCTCACACCTAGCTCGGCTTCACGCTGTTGAGGCCAAAGCTTTCAGAATCATTGGAATCTCCTGCGATGAAGTTAACTCCGAGGGCCTTTCACTCAATCACCGCAGGCAGGTTGGTGGTCTTTCTGTCTTCTACCGACTCCTCTCCGGCCTTGCTCCCCCAGCTCTCTCTGTGCTCTGTCCCCCCAATATTCCTTCAGGTCGCACAAGATCTGCCTGCAACCCTCTTATGGTTAAACTGCCAAAATCTAGGCTCTCTGCTCACCTTCACTCTTTCATTCCCCTTTTCTCCTGCCTCTGGAACAAACTCCCCCACTCCCTTCAATCCCAGTCCTCCCTCCAGGTCTTTAAAACAGCTGTTCACCACCAGCTCTTATCTTCCCCCATCCAAAACCTTGATCTTTTCTACCCCCGCTAATTCACCCCAGAGCCCTTGCAGTGTTCATATGTTTTATACCTCTCCCACCTCCCCCCAAGCCCCCCCCCCTCCCACATTTCTCCCGATGTCCCTGCTCTCAAATGTTGTGTTTGTGTCCTTCCTCCTCTTTCCCCATCTTGTCTGCCACTCCCCTTGTTTTTTGTGTTTTGTGTGTCGGTTTGACTTTTTGTGTGATTAATGTTAGCTCTTTCACGAGCCTCGATCTTGTATACAAAAAAAAACAAAAAAAACTCGTGCTTCCCCGTCGTCCCTTTACACAATGCACTCCCTTTCCTTTATCATCCACCTAAACTCTGTACGTCCCCTCTATAGTTCAGGTGTCACTACTTAAATCTCAGTCTCTATTGTCTTCTAAATCCCTAACATTATCCTAGCCCTCCCTCGGCTAGCTTCGGTGCCCCATGGAGGCAACCATTGCTGGCCCCTCCATGTGCCTAACACTGCCACCCCCCTAAACTAATGTTCATGGTCCCCCCCCCCCCCCCCCGTGAGAGGAATGATTACACTACCATTCCCCCACGTGGGGTACTCTACTCTCCAGTCCTCTACAATATGAGCCCCTCCATGTGGAGGTTCGTTGTCACGGCTCGGCCTCAAAGCGCCGAGCGATCCATGCGGTTGGTTGGTCGCCTGTATAGGGTGTCCGTCCGGCATTTTCGATCCAAGGGGGGAGGAATCGATGGGCCCAGGTGCCAGGCTCCATCCCTGCGCGGGGCCTCGTGATCCCAAGCATGATGACCCAGCCGGCCATGGTCAGAGCACCGCACCCGACAAGGTGCGTGGCTCCGAAAACTCCGACCTCCCCTTGAACCTGGCCGATCGCCCTTGCCGCCATACGGCACCAACCATACAGTGCGGGGGCCGGAGGCACGAATCGTGCACGCCGGTCCTTGTGAGACTGACGCAGCACCGATCCGCTCCGGGCTCTGCAGCACACAACTCACCGGGGACTCGCGTACGCTACCCGTCCCACTACGTGCTACCCCGGTCGGTGTCGATGCTTGAGCCGTGTCCTCACCAGTGCGACCCACTCCACACTCGCACACCCAGATGCACCCGTGCCTCTCACACACTCCTTTACCGCACAACCAGGCGCACACGCGCCCCACACACACTCCGGTGTACATTCTTCCTCGCACTCTGGTGCACACTCTTCCTTTACACACTCAGCCATCGCACACTCCGGTGCACACTCGGCCATCGCACACTCCGGTGCACACTCCTCCCACCCACACTCCGGTGTGCATTCTCCCTTACGCTCCGTACCCGTACCTGCACACCTAGGCGCACTCACACTTTTCACACACTTCAGTACGCACTCCTTCTCCACACACTCTGGAATGCTCTTTTCTTCTACACACTCCGTAACACACTCTCGCTCCTCGCACTCCGTACCACCCTCACTTATAACACCGCACAATGGGCCCATCGCGAACGCCGGGTCTCGCCTCTCTCCCAAGCGCGCCGAGCACCCGTTCGCGCCAAACACAATCTCGCCATTTGCGCCACTCACCTCGGGGCTCGCCTTCCCCGGCTTCTTTGCCAGCACCTGTAAACTTATATTGGGGTTAGCAAGCATGGCATCATGGTGTGAACACAGACTTTGTGCGGATTCCATTTCCACCTCCCGTGATTTGCTCCCTGTCTCTCCTATCTCTTCAACCCCAATTGTTTCTTTTTCTAGCTCGACGATCGTCGGCACTCCTAAAATTTTCTCATCCAATTCGACCTTCGCTGACGCCCCTAAAATTTTATTTTCCAATTCGACGATCGTCGGCTCCTCTACACCCCGCATCGCGACTCCCATAGCCCCAGTCAATTTATCTGTGCTCCGCTTTATCTCACTCTCCACTTGTTCCTCGCGCCGCTTCACCTCGTCACGTATCAGTGCTGCCTCCATGCCCATCATATGCCCAATCTCCTCCCATATGGCGTTTATCTGATTACTCATTTTATTCCTTTCCCTGGTGGATTTTTCACTCATCTTTTCCATGTATGCCATCATTTGCGCCATCAATAACTGCAGTTGAAAACCCGCTTGCCCAGCGGGCTCGGCTTACGCCGCCACGTGCGAGGCGCCGCCATTTTCTTCACCTGCTGCCACACCCTCATCAATTCCCTCTTCTACCAACTGTTCCTGCTGGTCCTGGGCCATTAGTTCTTCATCATTCATTATTCCCACCGGCATTTGACCATCTTGGCCAGCCATCGTACGAATATAAATTTGTTTTTACAAAAACTAAATTTCGTCCACACGTCATTTTTTTTTGAGTGCGTGAAGCGCACTCTAGGTCCAATTATCCCACACCCAGACACCAATTTGTTGCAGATCTCTCGAAGCCCATTGACGTACAGAGGGGGGGTTAAACCCCTTTCCCCCCTCGGGTCTTCGTGTCCACGAGGCCGAGTCGCCACTACCGTAGCAAGCGCGGGAAAGGGTATCGGGTCGACTCCACACGTACCTTTGGTACCCACGCTGCCACGAAAATGGGGACTGGACCTCGCACAAGCCACGCTAATCGAATACGCCGAGCGGTTCGCGTATCACGTGACTCGTGCCGTTACTTTGATTGAACCCGATTCGAGTGGTTTTATTCGTGCGATGCTAGGCCAATAGATGGAAAGGACGGGAACGGTCAGACAGAAGAAAAAACCCAGGTTTATTTATAATGTACAATGATCCGGATAAAGGGAAGGGACACAGAGCAGGCTTCAGCAGTCTTCACATATCCGGACAAGGGCCCACTCACTCACGCAGGGGAAAAGAAGGAAGGTCAGTTCGCGCTCCAAACGCGCCTTGACCCCGGTCGCTCCTGGACAGCTCGCCGGGCGTGGCCCTCGGGTGTTCATGGCACGTGTGCTGGGAGCACAGGCAAGGAGGTCGCGTGTCTGTGGCCCGGAATAGATCGTCTCCACAAGCGCGATTAATACAGGCAGCAGCAGAGCGCAGGGCACAGGGCACGGGGAGAGTTCGTGTACAGCGAGGCTATAACAAGCAAGGCACTTTACTCGTGTTGCGACAATGTCTCTTTCTCACTGCTCAATCTCCATGAACCAACCACGAACCTTGGGTGACTCACAGCTCTGACTCGTTCTCCCTCTTTCTGCTGTGGGGGGCTTGGGGCAGGGTCTTATATGGCCCCTCCCCAGCCTTACCCGAATGTTCCAAGCCCCTCCTCTCGCTGCCGTTGTGAGCCACTCCCCTCGAGCTCCGATTGGCAGCTTGCTGCTTACCGGCCACTCCCCCCTGCAGCTCCTCCCTTCGGCCTTGCCAGACTTGTTCCAGGCCTAGCACGTGGCATTCCAGCCCAAAGAACAACGAACTCACTGGCCTGCTCAACGCAAACTAACAAAGGAAAGGAGACTACGCTTACATTTACGAAGAAATAACTGAACTAAAGCGAGGCTACATGTTGTGGTGCGACTACCTATGAGGGGGGGGGGGGGGGGGTCATCCTTTATTCACAAAACCGCAACAATATATATATATATACATATATATATATATATATATATATATATATATAATTATAGGTATATGTATATGTATATGTATATGTACAATCACGTGAAAAAGTAAGTACACCCCATGTAACGTTTTGACTTTTTCAACATATTTCAACATACAGCTATTTGATCTTCATTTCAACAATATTGATATATAAAGGTGATATAATATAACAAATATCATGAAACATTTACATTTTGTAGTCCATTGTATAATTTAAATAAACATAAATGCAAATTTCGCATGTGGAAAAACTAAGTACATCCCTACCTTTATCACTACTTCAAATACCTAAAATTAGAATCAGGTGCAACAGCTCAGGTGAAAATGATAAGAACATCGTTAGAGAGGCTCTTGGAGGAACCTGTCTTATTATACCTCAGACATTTAGTTTGGTTTGCTCTTTGTTGTTGAAGTGTGCGGCGTCACCATGCGTAGATCAAAAGAGCTCTCTGAGACCTTCAGAAACAAGGTTATTGATGCCTACGAGTCTGGAAAGGGATTTTAAAAGATTTCCAAACAATTTGAAATCGATCATTCGACTGTCCGGAAGATCATCTACAAGTGGAGAAGATTCCAAACAACTGCCAACTTGTTCAGGCCAGGCTGCCTCAGCAAGTTCAGCCCGAGAGCAGGCCGCAAGATGCTGAAATAAGTATCTAAGAACCCCAGAATGTCATCACGGGACCTACAGGTAGCACTTGCCACTGTTGATGTCAAAGTGCACGAGTCTACCATTAGAAAGAGGCTGCACAAATTTGATCTACATGGGAGGTGTGCCAGGAGGAAACCTTTGCTATCCAGAAAGAACATCAGGGCAAGACTAAAGTTTGCCAATGAACACCTAGGCAAAGACCAGCACTTCTGGAACATTGTGCTCTGGACAGATGAGTCAAAGGTAGAGCGATTTGGCCACAGTACCAGAAGACATGTTTGGCGAAAACCAAAGACAGCATTTGACCACAAGAAATGTGGTATCAACTTATTATGGAAATATCAACTGGAAAGCATGGTGGTGGAAATATTATGGTTTGGGCCAGCTTTGCTGCATCAGCGCCCAGGCAGCTCACCATCATATAATCCACTATGAATTCTTAATTGTGCCAGAGGGTGCTTGAGGATAATGTGAGGCCATCTGTCGGAAAGTTGAAGCTCAACCGAAGGTGGACCATGCAACATGACAATGACCCTAAACATACCAGTAAATCCACCAAGGAATGGCTAAAAAGAAAGAAATGGAGGGTTCTGGAATGGCCAAGTCAATGCCCGGATCTAAATCCCATCGAGATGTTGTTGGGGGGGGGGGGGGGGGGGGGATTTAAAACGAGCTGTGCATGCAAGAAACCCCTCAAACATCGCACAGCTGAAAGAATTCTGCATGGAGGAGTGGGCAAAAATTTCTCCCAGTCGATGTCAGAGACTGGTAGACAGTTATAAGAAACGCCTACTTGAGGTTGTTTCTGCCAAAGGGGGCAATACCACCTATTAGAGCCAAGGGTGTACTTGCTTTTTCCACATGCAAAATTTGCATTTATGTTTATTTAAATTATACAATTGACTACAAAATGTAAATGTTTCATGATATTTGTTATATTATATCACCTTTATCTATCAATATTGTTGAAATGAAGATCAAATAGCTGTATGTTGAAATATGTTGAAAAAGTCAAACTTTACATGGGTTGTACTTACTTTTTCACGTGACTATATGTATATATATTGTTACGGATACGACTTTGATGGTATGGTGGGCCGAGCGGGATGGCCGCCGTATCCGTACAAGTTACCCGATTGTGCCCGAATGTTGACTAATCGCGCTACGCTGGCTCAATAGGAAAGAGAAGACACGCGGCTGGGTTATAATGACACAATACGACACCAGGGGTTCAGTTCTCAAGACCTCCGGAGGAGGTTATATTAAGGCGGAAAAGGTTAGATTACAGGGACAAGAGGGAAACATAGGAAGGTGGGCACTTAAACACACTCTTATATTAACCCTAGACAGACCACAGATAAACGGGACAAGGCTCACTCACACGGGGTTTGATGGCCAGGAAAGCGGCAGTCGATGGCTCAGGTGCACCTGGCTCAGGGACAGAATCGCGTACGTTGGTGTCCAGCAGATGCGGGGAGGTCGCTCAGCGCTCGTGGGTCGCGACTTTGGTGGAGATGCCGGGGAGGTCGCTCAGCGCTCGGGAGGGTGGCGTCTTGTCCTTCCAAGCTCGGGGCGCATCTGACGTCACGTCCGGCGCGGGGCCGCGTATATCCGGCGGGGAGTGACACGCCCTCGGCTCGTTAGCGCCGCCCCAGATGGCATCGGCCCATGGCTTCTCATTGGGTGCGGGGGTTACCGGCTCCGCCCTTGACGAGGGGCCGACAGGGAGCCCCTTCGTGGTAACCCCGTGGAGCGCGTGGTCAATGGCGGCTAACCGAGCCGGAAGGAGGACGCCCACTCCCCATGCCGTCACCGCGCCGCCCCCCTCTTTTGTTGTTGTTGTTGTAGTTGGCGCTTCTTCATGGGGAAGAGATGCGGAGAGGTATGGGGAGGTCCTAAACTTCCTAACAGGTGCCATATAATCACATTCTGGTGCAACGAAGAGTCATAATTAATGGAAACAAGTCCTTAACTGACATAGATTAAGAATAACTAGCAAGATGTCCTATAATTGTCTACGTGTGGTGCGGGGGACCTGGGCACGACATTTAATGGGGGAATGAAGGGGAAGATCGGCTCTAATGGGTGTTGTTTACAGACAATGGGACTAGGGAATGGGGTAAGGGGAGAGTTGGGGAGTATCGGAGAAGATAGGGGAATATTTACAAGCGGATATGGAGGTCAAATTCCATATTCGCAACATTGCACCCTTCTCTACCCTCGGGGCGTCCCGACCCGATAAATTTTTACCTACTTTAGTGTGGCACGCAATGTAGTTCCCTCTACTATTAACTCTACCCTGAGTGCGACAGTTTTATAGATATTCACAAATGAGTAAATATGTCCCCCTGCGACGTTGCACCCTTCTCCTCTCAGAAACACACCCACAGGATAACCGAATCCGGAAAGAATCCTCAAACTAAACATACAGCCGGTAGGGAACATTATTTACAAGACTACGCTGATATTTACACTACGATCCAGGACCTGTCTTTGGAGGAACACATGCAGATGTTATGCATAGAGAGAGCGCGCTTGCCAACATCGATACACCAACCCACGAGTGCTCTGTGGCCGACGGCCTTTAATAACGTGCAGAGCACCCTTCCCGAGCATCAAAAGCACCACCCCACCACCAATCGGTGCAGTCACCATTGTTCATTGGAATAAAAATAACTTCAACAACCCCTAACCCTGCAGGTGTCTCTTGCTCTTCTTGTGGTGCACTTGGTGGTGTTAACTATTAGTGGTTCACCTGTATGGCATAGGTGCCACGTTGATCCATAAGTCCATCCCCGGGTGGTGCTTGGCCGCAAACGAACTGCGGTCCATTGTGGGTGGCCACAAACATTGCGGTCCATATGGTGTATCGATCCAGGCAGCCAACAGCGAAAGTGCAGGCCCACAACTGCGTAGCCAGCACCTCTCTCTCCTCTCTCTCTACCCCAAAGCCAGATCCTCGGAGGTGGGAGACAAAAGAAGCAACAAGTGAGTAAGGTGGTAAGGGCGCAAAAGTGCACGCAATGTAAGGTGATGCACACTGGGGGCACATGGGAACCAGGTGAGACAGGTACGTTCCTATCGTACGCCCCCCCCACCAGGTAACCTACATGGCCCCTCCCTTACCCCTTACTGTATCCACAAAACACAACACTACCCATAAACATCTACTTTACAAATCAACAAACATCCCTACTGTCTTCCCCGTTCCTCCCATATACCAAATTCGTCTTCTCTCCCTCCTAACCAATCAAATTTGCCATTTTCAACTCTCATCAAAATTTGCCATTTTCAACTCAACATCAAAATTTGCCATCACCAATTCATCATCAGTCCCTCCTAGGGAGGGAGAGATGGAATCACCCCAATGTCTCATCCACGTCGTGATGCGTCTCACAAATCCAACAGCAATTCTCATTTCTGCAACACAAACAAAGAAAACACAGGTGTGGAGTCATCATCATCACCACAGGTAAGTGGCTGCGTATGGTGCGACAGGTTCATCAATCCTAACTATTTCCTAAATGACTTTAACAACTTTACACTACCCGGGGTCTTTCTCCGGCCAAACCATTGGCCCTCTTACACTATGGGTTCTAAAAACCAATTCCCATTGGCCAAACTGTGGTGCTCTTCAATTTGGGGTCTCACTCCCCCGATTCATCTCCCGGTGCCCTCGTACAATTTCTGGGCTGCGACGTGTACCTCTCCCAGTGGGTCTACCCACCTGCACACCTCCACCACTGCAGTTGCCTCCGAGCTTACCTGCTCCTTACCCTAACCTAACTACCAGGGGAAGGCCCTCTGGCTCTCTCCCCACTCCGTGCCCTCTCTGGCACTGGGCTGCCCGATCCACACCCGGGATCCTCAGGCACCCACTCACAACTACCGGCTCCCAGAGCCCACCTGCGGCCTCACCTGGCCGACATCCTCACAGTGGTGGAGTGCCCAACCAACTACACACACTAACAGGCTACACGCCCAGCCATTTCCACAACACTAATGCACCCATTCACAACACCATTCTGCAACCGCACCACAAATGCCAATATCCAACCACAATTTACCTGCACCCTCTACCTAACACTTACACTACCCGCCCCGGGTATCCGTGATGGGGGTCCACTCTTCCCCCATTCACACCTTCGCACCATGCACACCACTCCGTACCACTTACTCCAACTCTCTCCACACACCTGTACTTGCACACCTGTGCTCTCACACCTGGTGCCACCTGCACCCTTCTCTCCCCAAGCGCATTCGCGCTGATCCACACACTCACTACTCATACACTGCTCCACACACCTGTCCAGTTGCACACCTGTGCAATCACACCTGTTCCATCCTCACACACACGGCATCATCTCAGCTAACTACTCCCTTCTGAAACTTGCGCTTCCCAGTCGTCCCTTTAAACTATTGCGCTCCCACGTCATTATAATCCACACTAATCTACCTGCGTCCCCACTACAGGTATCAGTCACTAACTAATCTTAACGTTACCTAATGTCAATCTTCGCTAGATCCCTACACACCATATCCTAACCCACCCGGGCTAGTTTTCACTGCCATACACCCCATAAGCTATTGCGCATTTGCCCCACTATGGGAAGGGTGGCAGGGATGCCAGCCTTACCCACCGGGCCTATTGCTCCTCAATCCCCCAGTCCTCTGGCACTAATAAGCCCCCCTTATTCAGAGGTACTGGGTCCCGCCTCGGCATCTAAAGCCGAGGCGATCCACGGGGGCGCCTGCTCGCCGGTGTAAGGTCTTATCCGGTCGGCGTGGACGATCCGAGGGAGGGCTCGTGGCCCCATTTTGATCTTAAAGACCACGTCACAGATTTGCGACAGGACGACTCCTGGGCCTTGCCAGGGGGAGGTGAGTTTTGGGCACCTTCCCTTCCGCCTCCGGGGATTAAAGAACCAAATCTTCATCCCCGGAGCGTATTGACTCCCCTGGCTCCGGTCGTCGTACCTGCGCTTCATCTTTTCCCCCGCCAGATGGAGTTGGCGGCGGGCGAAGGCATGGACTAGCTCCATGCCTTCCTCTAGGTGACGTGCGTACCCCTCCCTCGGCGGGTTAACCACTGTGTCTGGCACGGGACCGCATAGCAAGTCGGCGGGAGCCCGTAACTCCCGCCCATACATAAGCAACGCTGGACTGCATGCGGTGGCCCCGTGCTGGCTGGTTCGGTAGGCCATGAGCAAGTAAGGGAGATGTTCGTCCCAGTCATCCTGACGGGTGGTGGTGAACAGTGCCAGTTGTTGGATTAAAGTTCGGTTGAATCTTTCCACCATCCCGTCAGATTGAGGTCTTAAAGGCGTTGTCCTGGTTTTTCGAATTGCCAGGAGACTGCACACATCTTTTAGTAATTTGCTCTCAAAATTTCGTCCCTGGTCGGTGTGCAACTCCTGTGGAATCCCATGCCGGCACACAAATCCTTCCACGAAGGCCTGCGCTACCACCCCTGCTTCTTGGTTGGGGAGGGCGTAGGCCTCCGGCCACTTGGTGAAGTAGTCCATCACAACGAGGATATACTTATTACCTTGGCGGGTGCGGGGCAGCGGTCCTAGAATATCCATAGCCACCCGCTCAAGGGGGGCCCCCACCTGATGTAATTGAAGGGGGGCCCTCATCCTCCGTGCTGGTCCCTTTTTGGCAGAACAGGCGTCGCATCTCCGACACCAGTCCTGTATGTCGCGCCCCATATTCACCCAATAGAACCTCCGGCGGACCCGAGATATTGTCTTTGTCCTGCCCAAATGGCCGCCGGAGCGGGTACCATGCACCTGTTGCAATATGACGTTCTTGAATTTGTCAGGGACTATCACCAGCCAGGAAGTTCGATCAGAGGGAACCTCCACCCACTTGCGATACAAGATGTTGCCTTTCAATTCCAGGGTCTGCCACTGAGCCCAATATGCCTTTGTCTGCGCCCCGAGGGGGGTGACCTCTTCCCCCTTTGGTCTTTGCCCCAATTTGACCCATTGGAACACCGGCCCCAGAACAGGATCCTCCTGCTGGGCCGTGCTCCAAGCCAACTCTCCAAATTCCTCGTCCGCGGTTAGTGGCAAAATTGGCCCTCTCACCCGGGTTGCCCGGACGACGAGAATCGGGGCGGAATCGCCCAATTGCTCCCTCTCCTCGTGTCTCGCACAAAATTTACAGTTTTCCCCCAGACAAGGACGCCGAGAGAGTGCGTCCGCATTACCATGGGCCTTCCCGGCCCTATGGGCCACATCAAAATCGTACTGCTGCAACTTTTCCAACCACCTTGCAATTTGGCCCTCCGGTTCCTTGAACCGAAGGAGCCATTGCAAGGAGGAATGGTCAGTTCTAACCAAAAATTTCCGCCCGTACAAGTACGGGTGGAAATGGTTCATGGCAGCCAGCATAGCCAATAACTCTTTGCGAGTGACGCAATAATTTCTCTCGGGCCTACTTAAGGCCCGACTATAATAACCAATCACTCTCTCCACGCCCTCCTGTGTCTGAGACAAAACTGCGCCCAATCCTTCCTGGCTCGCATCCGTGTCCAGGGTAAATGTCCCGTCACTAGTGGGGTAAGCTAGAAGGGGTGCGGATGTTAGACACCCCTTCAATTTTTGGAAGGCCTCGTGGCACTCCCGTGTCCAATTAAATCGCGTCCCCTTCTCCGTAAGCCGGTGGAGGGGACGGGCCAACTCCGCAAATTTCGCCACAAAGCGCCGGTAGTAGGAGCAGAGTCCCAAAAATCCCCGCACCTCTTTGATGGTACGTGGTGCGGGCCACTCCTCTACCGCTTTAATTTTGTCTGGGTCTGTTTTTACCCCCTCGCGGCCAATCACGTGACCTAGATAGGCCACCTCTCTTGCAAACAAAGTGCACTTACTCGGGTTCAGCTTCAACCCTGCCTGTCTGAGGCACCCGAACACCTGGTCCAAATTAGCTAGTGCCTGGGGGAACGTTTGGGCATGTACCAGGACGTCATCCAGGTACACCAGGCATGATTGCCATGGCATGCCGCCTAGTACATGCTCCATCAATCTCTCAAAGGTGGCGGGGGCGTTACACAAACCAAACGGCATCACAGTAAACTGATACAGTCCCTTACCTGTGGAAAATGCCGTTTTCTCCTTCCCTGCCCTATCCATCTCCACCTGCCAATACCCACTCTTGAGGTCCAAAGTTGTGAACCAATTTGAGCCCGCAACGGCATCGAGGGTGTCATCAATCCTTGGCAGGGGATATGAGTCCTTGAGTGTCACGTTGTTTAGCTGGCGATAGTCCACGCAGAACCGCGTGGTCCCATCCTTCTTTTTGACCAGCACAACAGGTGACATCCAAGGACTTCCCGAGGGCTCGATCACACCTGCGTCGAGCATTTTTGCAACCTGCTCGTCAGCTTCCGCCCTCTTGCTCCAAGGGAGCCGTCGGGCGGCCTGACGAATAGGCCGGGCCTCACCGGTGTGGATCTGATGTTTCACCAGGCCCGTACGTCCAATATCCTCGGTGGACAGGGAGAAGAGGTCCAAATGGGACCCAACCAGTTTGTGTAAGGCCTCCCTCTGGGTACCTCCCAACTCTACGCTACTACGATTTACCATCTCGCAAATGGGATCGGGCCAATTCCTACTTGTTATTGAAGGCTCCCCCCGGGGTCGGCTCGGCTGGACGTTCTCGCCCCTCACTGTCGCGACTTCCTCCACTGGGGTGCAGCCAGCTACCCTCGTGCCCCTTACTATAGTGCGTGGTTCTGTACTCACATTTACTACTCGGACGGCCACTACCGGTCCGTCCGTTTTTACAAGGGTGCGGCCCACGATTAAACCCGGTATGGACTGCGCTGCCACCGGTTCGACCAGGCCGCAGGACTCCTGCCATGTTGGGCGAGCTGCCCACCGGGCCGGCACTATCGCCTCGGCCCTGGGGGGGATGGTCACGGCCTCGGAAGCCTCCAGCTCCGCTCTCTCGGCCGTGCTCACTCCCCCTAACGGCAGCTCTTCTACTCCCACCTGCAGGATCCCCCGGCACAAGTCGATTTTACAACCGCTGGCAGTCAACAGGTCCAACCCTATTAAACATGGGTCGCACACCTCCGCCACCCAAACATCTATCTCCCTCCTTACCGACCCTAGCTTGAGGGTCACAGAACCACGCCCTATGATCGGGGCCGTTACCCCGGTAGCAAGCTGCAAACTATAATTTTGCAGGCGCTGGATCTTATCCCAGCCACCTGCGCTCGAATCAAGGACCACAGGGCTGATGATCGTGGCGCTAGCTCCTGTGTCCACGACGGCGTCTACCCCCACGCCGGCAATTTTGCATCTAATTGTCAGGCTACCGGTTCCAATTTGGCCACAATAAATGACCTGTCGCGTCAATGAGGGCTCTCCTCCATCCTCTGCTGCCGAACACCGCCCTACGTGCCCGACACCTTCTAGTTTCCCGGGGTCTGGCGGGGGGGTGTCTGGGGTCGGCTAACCCGCTCCCCCCTGGGCGGAGTTGAGGACCTCAACTGCCGGGGATCATCCCGGCGCGCGTTTCGACAGTGCCGCGCCAGGTGACCCAGGCGGTTGCAGGTATAGCACCTCACCTGATAAGGTGCTTGCCTCCGGAATTCCAAATTCCCCCCCCTGTAGGTCCGAATTGGATTACCCGCTCGTGGTCCACCGCGGGCCACCTCCGTGGCCGCCTGCCATGGTCCAGGTCCCGCCAGGCGCTGGTCCACCAGCCTCCGGACCATGCCCGCCAGGTCAGGACCCACGTCGGGGGCGGGTCCCCTAAGGGGTCCGCCCTCCATCGGGGGTCCCACCTGGCGGACCGCCATTGCGAGACGCTCGCCCCCTCGGGCCAGGGGCCTCGCTGCTTCCCAACGGGCCGCAGCGTCAGCCGCCTGGCTCAGAGTCTGCGGGCGCCACATGGCGAGCTGTTGCCGGAGCTCAATATCCGGGAGGGCCTGGATAAAATGGTCCAGCGCCAGGCTTTCCCGGGAATCCGCTGCCATGCTAGCATGTGCGATCCCCACTGCGCGGCGAATGTCGTGGGCAAGTTCCCCGATGGCTTCCTGGGGCTTGCGTTTTCGCAGCGCGAGCTGAGCTTTAACAAGCTCGCTCTGCTGTTCTATGCCGAATCGATTAATTAGGGCGTCGCGGAGGGCTGGCAGGGTGAGAGCACCCGCTGGTAATGCCGTCAGCACCTCCGCCGCCGCGCCGCGCAATGCGGCCACCAGGTGTACTCCACCTTCGTCCTCACCCCAACCGTTGCCCTTACACACACAGTCGAACTGCGCCAGGTACGCGCGTAGATCACTCTTGCCGTCATACGGCGCGAGTGGGACCTTGTGGGACCACCTCGTATGTGAGTCGTTGCCCGCCTGCCGGACCCCGTGCGTCGCCCCTTGCGGGGTCAGCGCGGGGCCGAACCGGCCGGGCCCCCACAGTACACTACCCCCAAGGGGCTCTCGTGCCTCCCCGGTCCCTCCAACAACTACCCCTGTTGGTGTCGATGCATGGGTCACACCTCCGCAACCCGCTACCCATTCCATACCACCACCACCACAACCTTGCTCACCCACACCTCGCACCTCTCGTTCCATACCCTCCGGACCAGCCATACACCTCACTCTTGGCCTCTCACGAACATCCGGGTCTATCTCGACCCCCAAGCTTATTAAATCACCTGGCGCATCATACGCACGACCATATTGGTCACCACTTACACCGGGTCCTCTTTCTCTTCGCTTCTCCTCCATCACCTGCGAATCCCTCATCCGGTTAATGAGCACATCATCACGATCCGAACACAGACTCTGGACCAATTCTTTTACCTCCTCTTTTATCTCTTTCTTATCCTCTCTCCGTCGCTTTTTAATTTCGCTCACCCCTTCTTCCACTTCTTCTAATTTTTGCTTCATCTCCTTCATCTCTTCGTGCGCCCCTTTAAGTTCTTCCTCTAACTCCACTTTATTTTTTTCTATGTGCTCCCGCACCTCCCGCTCTTTAACCTCCATTACCTCTACCACCTTGTCCATTTTCCTCGTCAGGTCCTCATGTACCGTCTGACACTCTTTTTTAATTACCCCTACGTCCTTTTTCATCTCCTTCTGTGTCGATTTTAAACCCTCTATTACCGCTGTGTTCTTCTTTACCTGGTCCCCCAACTCCTTTTGTCCCACTGTCAGTTGTTCTACTCCCAGCGTCAACTCCTCTATACCACCTTGCAATTTTACAGTCCCCTTTCTCACCTCTTTCTCCATGCGCTCCTTACAGTGCCTCACCTCCTCGCGCACTCCTCCGACCTCCTCACTCACTCCTCTTCTGATCTCCTCTCCCATCACTTGCATCTCCTGCCCAGATGCCACCCTCATCTGCTCCATTTCCTCCCTGTGAGCATCCAGTTTGGTTTCTACCCCCATTCTGACCCCCTCTATCTGCTGCTCCATTTGTTTAACTTCCCTTTCCGCTTGGTCCCTCATGTCCCTCAATTTGCCTTCCATACTGTTTTCTAACCCCTCTAACCCATTTTTCACTCCCTCTATCTGATTCTCCTGGGCAGCCATTCTATTTTCTACCCCCATTAACCCATTTTTCACTTCTTTTATCCCGTTGTCTAACCCCTCAAAATTATTGTCTAACTTCCCAATTTTCTTGTCTAACTCCTCAAAATTATTGTCTAACTTCTCACCGGTACCCCTCGCTTCGTCCCTCATTACCCCCATTTGGTTTCCCATTACCCCCATTTGGTTTCCCATTACCCCCATTTGGCCCTCCATTCGCCCACTATCAACCCTCATTTGCTCACTCTGAGCATCCATCCGGTTCCCCATTTGTCCCATTTTGGCTTCTAGCCTGTCCATAAGGGCCCCCATTTGCAGGAGGAAAAGGTTCGGATCCACCAGGGGCGCTGTCACGGTCGCCGGCGCGGTGACCAGCGAGGCGCCATTTTGCGCGCCTGCTACCCTCGCTGTTTCGCTCTCCTCACGTCCCTCATTTTGGTCCTGGATCGACCCTACCTCACTCTCCCCTACCGGACCCCAGCCGTCTTGATCCGCCATAGCGCGACTTTCAAAATTCGGGTTTTTATTATTTATTTATTTTTTGTAAAACACAATCAAATTTCGCTGTTATAATTTCGAGCGCGTAAACGCGCTCCGGGTCCAATCTCACTCCTCGACACCAATTGTTACGGATACGACTTTGATGGTATGGTGGGCCGAGCGGGATGGCCGCCGTATCCGTACAAGTTACCCGATTGTGCCCGAATGTTGACTAATCGCGCTACGCTGGCTCAATAGGAAAGAGAAGACACGCGGCTGGGTTATAATGACACAATACGACACCAGGGGTTCAGTTCTCAAGACCTCCGGAGGAGGTTATATTAAGGCGGAAAAGGTTAGATTACAGGGACAAGAGGGAAACATAGGAAGGTGGGCACTTAAACACACTCTTATATTAACCCTAGACAGACCACAGATAAACGGGACAAGGCTCACTCACACGGGGTTTGATGGCCAGGAAAGCGGCAGTCGATGGCTCAGGTGCACCTGGCTCAGGGACAGAATCGCGTACGTTGGTGTCCAGCAGATGCGGGGAGGTCGCTCAGCGCTCGTGGGTCGCGACTTTGGTGGAGATGCCGGGGAGGTCGCTCAGCGCTCGGGAGGGTGGCGTCTTGTCCTTCCAAGCTCGGGGCGCATCTGACGTCACGTCCGGCGCGGGGCCGCGTATATCCGGCGGGGAGTGACACGCCCTCGGCTCGTTAGCGCCGCCCCAGATGGCATCGGCCCATGGCTTCTCATTGGGTGCGGGGGTTACCGGCTCCGCCCTTGACGAGGGGCCGACAGGGAGCCCCTTCGTGGTAACCCCGTGGAGCGCGTGGTCAATGGCGGCTAACCGAGCCGGAAGGAGGACGCCCACTCCCCATGCCGTCACCGCGCCGCCCCCCTCTTTTGTTGTTGTTGTTGTAGTTGGCGCTTCTTCATGGGGAAGAGATGCGGAGAGGTATGGGGAGGTCCTAAACTTCCTAACAGGTGCCATATAATCACATTCTGGTGCAACGAAGAGTCATAATTAATGGAAACAAGTCCTTAACTGACATAGATTAAGAATAACTAGCAAGATGTCCTATAATTGTCTACGTGTGGTGCGGGGGACCTGGGCACGACATTTAATGGGGGAATGAAGGGGAAGATCGGCTCTAATGGGTGTTGTTTACAGACAATGGGACTAGGGAATGGGGTAAGGGGAGAGTTGGGGAGTATCGGAGAAGATAGGGGAATATTTACAAGCGGATATGGAGGTCAAATTCCATATTCGCAACAATATATATATAATTATATATATATATATATATATATATATATATATATATATATATATATATATATATATATATATATAAATATATATACGCGAGTTGTCTGTGTGTGTGTGTCCGCGTTTTATTCTGAGATGGCTGAACAGATCGTCAAACTTTCAGAGGTTCATCAGTGAGTGCCTGGGAGTGTTTTAGGCAAAAAAAATAAAAAATAAAAAGAATTGAAAATAAATAGTTCGTTGTTTTTGCAGTTTAAAAAAAATCATCGCTCGATAGTGCCTAAGCCTTCTTTTAAATTAATGACAGTTATCCACAAGTACACATTCGCATAAATAAATACAAAACAATCACCATACATTTGATGATTTGAACACAAATAAATCAAACAATTCCGGAAGTGTACGAATTTGGTAGTTCGGCTTCTTCCTCTTCCTGATCGGCATCACACTTAACTTAGAAACGTGAGCCACATTCACTCAGAAACGTGAGCCACATTCACTCAGAAACGTGAGCCACATTCACTCAGAAACGTGAGCCACTCCCCTTCTCTCCTGCCGACCCCCTCCCCCTTCTCCCCACCCTTCCCCCACCTTCCCCCCTTCCCTTCCCCCCTCCCCTTCCCAAAGCCACAAGTATGTCAATGTCTTCAAATATGCACTGGAGCACATGGAAGACACCAGGAATCAAAAAATCATCATCAGAGCAGACAAACCGTCCAGCTGCAGAATATGAACGGAGATACAACGCACCTGTCACTGATGAAATTGCAATCATAATAATGGTTGATGAACAGCACGAACGACGTGACATTATTTTGCAACAAAGCAGTGGAAGTGGTGAGTGGTGAGTTGTTTTGAATTATATTGAGGTGAAGTGTTTTGAATTACGTGGTGGTGAGGTGTTTTGAATTACGTGGTGGTGAGGTGTTTTTAATTACATGGTCGTGAGGTGTTTTGAATTAAGTGGTGGTGAGGTGTTTTGAATTAAGTGGTGGTGAGGTGTTTTGAATTAAGTGGTTGTGATGTGTTTTGAATTACGTGGTATTGAGGTGTTTTAAATTACATGGTGGTGAGGTGTTTTGAATTACGTGATATTGAGGTGTTTTAAATTATGTGGTGATGAAGTGCTTTGAATTACATGGTGGTGAGGTGTTTTGAATTATATGGTGGTCAGGTGTTTTGAACTACATGGTGGTGAGGTGTTTTGAATTACTTGGTGGTGAGACGTTTTGAATTACTTGGTGGTGAGAAGTTTTGAATTACTTGGTGGTGAGAAGTTTTGAATTACGTGGTGATGAGGTGTTTTGAATTACGTGGTGGTGAGGTGTTTTGAATTACATGATAGTGAGGTTTTAAAATTATGTGGTGATGGGGTGTTTTGAATTACGTGGTAATGAGGTGTTTTTAATTTCGTGGTGGTAAGGTGTTTTGAATTATGAGGTAGTGAGGTGTTTTGAATTACATGGTAGTGAGGTGTTTTGAATTACGTGGGGGTGAGCTGTTTTGAATTACATGGTGGTGAGGTGTTTTTAATTATGTGGTGATGAGGTGTTTTTAATTATGTGGTGGTGAGGTGTTTTTAATGATATGGTGGTCAGCTGTTTTGAATTACATGGTGGTGAGGTGTTTTGAATTACATGGTGGTGAGGTGTTTTGAATTACATGGTGGTGAGGTGTTTTGAATTACTTGGTGTTGAGGAGTTTTGAATTACGTGATGGTGAGGTGTTTTGTATTACATGGTGGTGAGGTGTTTTGAATTACGCGGTGGTGAGATGTTTTGAATTACGTGGTGGTGAGGTGTTTTGAATTACGTGGTAGTGAGGTGTTTTAAATTATGTGGTGATGGGGTGTTTTGAATTACGTGGAAATGAGGTGTTTTTAATTTCGTGGTGGTAAGGTGTTTTGAATTATGAGGTCGTGAGATGTTTTGAATTACATGGTAGTGAGGTGTTTTGAATTACGTGGGGGTGAGGTGTTTTGAATTACATGGTGGTGAGGTGTTTTTAATTATGTGGTGATGAGGTGTTTTTAATTATGAGGTGGTGAGGTGTTTTTAATTATGTGGTGGTGAGGTGTTTTTAATTATGTGGTGGTGAGGTGTTTTAATTACCTGGTGATGAGGTGTTTTGATTACGTGGTGTGAGGTGGAATTGTCCCAAACTTCCAGTCTGCACCTACCCGTCCCGTATGTATGTGCTGAAGGGTTCTGCTTTGAATTTTTTTAATACTCGTGAGATACCCGTGCTACACACGGGTGGGAGGCCAGAAGCAAACAGGCAATGCAGATATGGCGAATGCTAAAGCATGAAACCAATAAATTCCACATTCTTGTAGCACCTTCAGTCGCACGTCAGACATGGACAGCAAGTTCGTGAAGGACTTCCATGAAAAACGTATAGAAACATCGATCGTGGGTCTGTGGCGAATCTGCAAATGGCGATCCGCGAAGTTCACGTTCAGAAAGTAGGAACCATCACTGCATTTCGTTGACGTTCACTTGAACTCGATATGTCTTTTTTTCATTCCAAACAACATAACTCCAATCCCAAATGAATCACAAAATAAACTTTTAACAACATTGTTAAAGTTTCCTTCATTGTAAGAACTACCAAGTCAACACTTAAAAGGATTTTGAGCCGATAGGTGTTACGGCCTCGCCAAGATCGATGGAGACAGCGATCTGTTGGCTTATACACCGCCCAAATAGCTATGTGGAATTCTCTGATGTAGAGATTAAACCCACATCGTTTGAAGTTTGGCCGAGGTCATTATTTACTTTTAATGATGTTTATATACGAATCAAAAGGAAGATAATTGGTTTTGGGTCGGCATTTCCGCATATCTCATGGGATTGTGAGTTGGAGAGACGACCGTGATGGCGGGGAGGGGGTTGGCATTCTCTCAAACAGGGATTCAACCCATGTCCTTATAAAAGGACTTTTTCTGAGGTCACCGAGTCCGATCGGTGCAGCCGTTTGTGCGGTACCTGGGAAAATAACGTTATGTGGGAGTCCAAACCTGAAAATGCTGGAGGCCAAAGCTGAAATTGGAAAAAAACAATATACCCTATTTTACTCCAGGAGATCCCAGGATTACCCACCCAAAATATCGTTGCGATCGGTTCAGCCGTTTTTGCGGTACCTTCGAACGGACGTAGGGACGGACGGATGGACAGACAGATGGACGGACATTTGGTGAATTATAGTGAGATGCTGACACGGCACACACTTTACTGAAATGCAGTCATCTACGTACGCACATGAATGCTTAATCCCGCTTTTCACTTCGCGATTGCAGGGTAACAAGGAATCGCACTTTGATGATTTACAGTTTATTAAGGTAGACCTCACCTGACAGGATGACCTTGATGTACCCACACTCTCCTCTAGGCTGTCTTGCCTGGGTTTGAATCCCGACCCAGCTATAAACTATCATCCCGATGTTTCACAGACTATATAGGTAAATCATCAAGGTGTGTGCCGTCTCTCCGATGGACGTTATATTGGGCGTTCCATCTTCTGGCATTAGATGATGAACGTTAAAGATCCCAATAGTGTCCTTCATGAAGAGTGGGCGAGATATCACCGGCACCCCGAACAAATCACAAATTTCTTCCCCGAGCAATGGCAAACCACCCAGTGTAACCCTTCCTCAGGAATCTGCTTTGGCGGCACCAGTGGCGAATCGAGGAAAAATGAGGCTCGGGGCGAGAAGTCAAATTGCCGCCCCCTCGCAACTCACATGCTGAATTATAAAACACAATTTAAATTTCAAGTTAAAATTGAAATTAAAATTAAAATTAATTTCAAATTTATTAAAATCAATTTCAAATTGATGCAAAAGTTTCGTTTTCCGTATAACTCAATAAGCTTGAAAAGCGCTCGCCAAGTGGCTCCCTGATTTTAAACACTCAAGCAAGCACTCCAAAGAAACGGTTTATACGGAACGGCTGGCTTGGCAAGCGATACCAAGCTCATTGCTCATGGCAAATACATGATGTTCAAAAGCTTGGTTGTCGTTGAGGACGCGAAGACTGCCTGGAAACGGCAAAGCCACGCCCCTCGCTGACGACGTTGAAATCGTTAAGCCACGCCCCCCGCTCAGTTGTGTTTTTAATGAGTCGAAATCGATAAACTAGTGTAAGTTATTAACGTCCAATTAATTGCTTAACTCTGTGTTGTGTCGTCCTTTAAAAGGTGCAAATATTATATGTAAACAGAGGTGGTTTGATCGAGAGGAAGGATCGAGGACAGAACACCTTCGAGGTTCTTTCACGAGCCTCGATCTTGTATACAAAAAAAAAAAAAAAAAAAAGTGTTAAATGGCTGATTTGAGTCGTGATTTTAATAACTTTTGAGGCTGTTTGAAGATGATTAAAGGAAAGTTATTCGAATATTTCCTTTTGGAGAATTATTCAAAGAAATCCGCAATGAGGGAAACTCGAGTGAGCTCGATGTGACGATGAACGAAAGGAAGGAGACGGCACAGGGATGGAAAGAAAGCACAAACGGTTGGGATGGGTCAGAAGGACGTGTCCTCTACGACGTCCGCCTCTCCGGCATATAAAGAGGGCTTTTGAATCACTTGATTCGGGCAGTGAAGGGTCACGACCTCGTTGTCTCTTGTTGACCTGTTTGTTTTCCATGTGAGGTTGTGAACGGACCCCCCCTCTCAGGCTCGTGTAGTAGGAGAGACCTCGGAGTATAGACAGGATTTCCCTCATCCTTCCCATGGGCCTTACCTCTCCCCACCCTCCCCCCCTCTTGCCCCCCCCCCCCCAAATATTCATCAAAATAAAAACAGAAAAATGAAACCTCATGGAGGTGCTCAGAGTCTCGTCACCATGAACCCCACATTGACTTGGTTCTCGGCACCATGAACCCCACATTGACGTGGTTCTCGGCACCATGAACCCCACATTGACGTGGTTCTCGGCACCATGAACCCCACATTGACGTGGTTCTCGGCACCATGAACCCCACATTGACTGGTTCTCACCACCATGAACCCCACATTGACTGGTTCTCACCACCATGAACCCCACATTGACTGGTTCTCAGCGCCATGAACCCCACATTGACTGGTTCTCAGCACCATGAACCCCACATTGACTGGTTCTCAGCACCATGAACCCCACATTGACTGGTTCTCAGCACCATGAACCCCACATTGACTGGTTCTCAGCACCATGAACCCCACATTGACTGGTTCTCAGCACCATGAACCCCACATTGACTGGTTCTCAGCACCATGAACCCCACATTGACTGGTTCTCAGCACCATGAACCCAACATTGTCTGGTTCTCAGCACCATGAACCCCACATTGACTGGTTCTCAGCACCATGAACCCCACATTGACTGGTTCTCATCACCATAAACCCCACATTGACTGCTTCTCATCACCATGAACCCCACATTGACTGGTTCTCATCACCATGAACCCCACATTGACGTGGTTCTCAGCACCATGAACCCCACATTGACTGGTTCTCAGCTTCCATGAACCCCACATTGACTGGTTCTCATCACCATGAACCCCACATTGACTGGTTTTCAGCACCATGAACCCCAAATTGACTAGTTCTCATCACCATGAACCCCACATTGACTGGTTCTCCGCACCATGAACCCAACATTGACTATTTCTCAGCACCATGAACCCCACATTGACTGGTTCTCATCACCATGAACCCCCACATTGACTGGTTCTCAGCACCATGAACCCCACATTGACTGGTTCTCATCACCATGAACCCGACATTGACTAGTTCTCGGCACCATGAACCCCACATTGACTGGTTCTCGGCACCATGAACCCCACATTGACTGGTTCTCCGCACCATGAACCCAACATTGACGAGTTCTCTCAGCACCATGAACCCCAAATTGACTAGTTCTCATCACCATGAACCCCACATTGACTGGTTCTCAGCACCATGAACCCAACATTGTCTAGTTCTCATCACCATGAACCCCACATTGACTGGTTCTCAGCACCATGAACCCCACATTGACTGGTTATCATCACCATGAACCCCACATTGACTAGTTCTCGGCACCATGAACCCCACATTGACTGGTTCTCGGCACCATGAACCCCACATTGACTGGTTCTCCGCACCATGAACCCAACATTGACTAGTTCTCAGCACCATGAACCCCAAATTGACTAGTTCTCATCACCATGAACCCCACATTGACTGGTTCTCATCACCATGAACCCCACATTGACTGGTTTTCAGCACCATGAACCCCAAATTGACTAGTTCTCATCACCATGAACCCCACATTGACTGGTTCTCCGCACCATGAACCCAACATTGACTATTTCTCAGCACCATGAACCCCAAATTGACTAGTTCTCATCACCATGAACCCCACATTGACTAGTTCTCAGCACCATGAACCCCACATTGACTGGTTCTCAGCACCATGAACCACAGATTGACTGGTTCTCATCACCATGAACCCCAAATTGACTGGATCTCAGCACCATGAACCCCACATTGACTGGTTCTCAGCACCATGAACCCCACATTGACTGGTTCTCATCACCATGAACCCCACATTGACTGGTTTTCAGCACCATGAACCCCAAATTGACCAGTTCTCATCACCATGTACCCCACATTGACTGGTTCTCCGCACCATGAACCCAACATTGACTATTTCTCAGCGCCATTAACCCCACATTGACTGGTTCTCATCACCATGAACCCCACATTGACTGGTTCTCAGCACCATGAACCCCACATTGACTGGTTCTCATCACCATGAACCCCACATTGACTAGTTCTCGGCACCATGAACCCCACATTAACTGGTTCTCGGCACCATGAACCCCACATTGACTGGTTCTCCGCACCATGAACCCAACATTGACTAGTTCTCAGCACCAGGAACCCCAAATTGACTAGTTCTCATCACCATGAACCCCACATTGACTGGTTCTCAGCACTATTAACCCAACATTGACTAGTTCTCATCACCATGAACCCCACATTGACTAGTTCTCAGCACCATGAACCCCACATTGACTGGTTCTCAGCACCATGAACCCCACATTGACTGGTTCTCATCACCATGAACCCCACATTGACTAGTTCTCGGCACCATGATCCCCACATTGACTGGTTCTCGGCACCTTGAACCCCACATTGACTGGTTCTCAGCACCATGAACCCCACATTGACTGGTTCTTGTCACCATGAAACCCCACATTGACTGGTTCTCAGCACCATGAACCCCACATTGACTGGTTCTCAGTACCATGAACCCCACATTGACTGGTTCTCAGCACCATGAACCCCACATTGACTGGTTCTCAGCACCATGAACCCCACATTGACTGGTTCTCAGCACCATGAACCCCACATTGACTGGTTTTCAACACAATGAACCCCACATTGACTGGTTCTCAGCACCATGAACCCCACATTGACTGGTTCTCAGCACCATGAACCCCACATTGACTGGTTCTCAGCACCATGAACCCCACATTGACTGGTTCTCAGCACCATGAACCCAACATTGTGTGGTTCTCAGCACCATGAACCCCACATTGACTGGTTCTCAGCACCATGAACCCCACATTGACTGGTTCTCAGCACCATGAACCCAACATTGTCTGGTTCTCAGCACCATGAACCCCACATTGACTGGTTCTCAGCACCATGAACCCCACATTGACGTGGTTCTCGGCACCATGAACCCCACATTGACTGGTTCTCAGCACCATGAACCCCACATTGACTGGTTCTCATCACCATGAACCCCACATTGACTGGTTCTCATCACCATGAACCCCACATTGACGTGGTTCTCATCACCATGAACCCCACATTGACTGGTTCTCAGCACCATGAACCCCACATTGACTGGTTCTCAGCACCATGAACCCCACATTGACTGCTTCTCATCACCATGAACCCCACATTGAATGGTTCTCATCACCATGAACCCCACATTGACGTGGTTCTCAGCACCATGAAGCCCACATTGACTGGTTCTCATCACCATGAACCCCACATTGAATGGTTCTCATCACCGTGAACCCCACATTGACGTGGTCCTCAGCACCATTAACCCCACATTGACTGCTTCTCATCACCATGAACCCCACATTGAATGGTTCTCATCACCATGAACCCCACATTGACGTGGTTCTCGGCACCATGAACCCCACATTGACGTGGTTCTCATCACCATGAACCCCACATTGACTGGTTCTCAGCACCATGAACCCCACATTGACTGCTTCTCAGCACCATGAACCCCACATTGACTAGTTCTCGGCACCATGAACCCCACATTGACTGGTTCTCATCACCATAAACCCCACATTGACTGCTTCTCATCACCATGAACCCCACATTGACTGGTTCTCATCACCATGAACCCCACATTGACGTGGTTCTCAGCACCATGAACCCCACATTGACTGGTTCTCAGCACCATGAACCCCACATTGACTGGTTCTCATCACCATGAACCCCACATTGACTGGTTTTCAGCACCATGAACCCCAAATTGACTAGTTCTCATCACCATGAACCCCACATTGACTGGTTCTCCGCACCATGAACCCAACATTGACTATTTCTCAGCACCATGAACCCCACATTGACTGGTTCTCATCACCATGAACCCCCACATTGACTGGTTCTCAGCACCATGAACCCCACATTGACTGGTTCTCATCACCATGAACCCGACATTGACTAGTTCTTCTCACCATGAACCCCACATTCACTGATTCTCGGCACCATGAACCCCACATTGACTGGTTCTCCGCACCATGAACCCAACATTGACGAGTTCTCAGCACCATGAACCCCAAATTGACTAGTTCTCAGCACCATGAACCACAAATTGACTAGTTCTCATCACCATGAACCCCACATTGACTGGTTCTCAGCACCATGAACCCAACATTGTCTAGTTCTCATCACCATGAACCCCACATTGACTGGTTCTCAGCACCATGAACCCCACATTGACTGGTTCTCATCACCATGAACCCCACATTGACTAGTTCTCGGCACCATGAACCCCACATTCACTGGTTCTCGGCACCATGAACCTAACATTGACTGGTTCTCCGCACCATGAACCCAACATTGACTAGTTCTCAGCACCATGAACCCCAAATTGACTAGTTCTCATCACCATGAACCCCACATTGAATGGTTCTCAGCACCATGAACCCCACATTGACTCCTCTCATCACCATGAACTCCACATTGACTGGTTCTCAGCACCATGAACCCCAAATTGACTGGTTTTCAGCACCATGAACCCCACATTGACTGGTTGTCAACACAATGAACCCCACATTGACTGGTTCTCAGCACGATGAACCCCAGATTGACTGGTTCTCAACACCATGAACCCCACATTGACTGGTTCTCAGCACCATGAACCCCAGATTGACTGGTTCATCACCATGAACACCACATTGACTGGATCTCAGCATCATGAACCCAACATTGACTGGTTCTCAGCACCATGAACCCCAAATTGACTGGTTTTCAGCACCATGAACCCCACATTGACTGGTTCTCAGCACTATGAACCCCACATTGACTGGTTCTCAGCACCATGAACCCCACATTGACTGGTTCTCAGCACCATGAACCCCACATTGACTGGTTCTCAGCACCAGGAACCCAACATTGACTTGTTCTCAGCACCATGAACCCCACAATGACTGGTTCTCAGCACCATGAACCCCACATTGACTGGTTCTCAGCACCAGGAACCCAACATTGACTGGTTCTCATCACCATGAACCCCACATTGACTGGATCTCAGCATCATTAACCCAACATTGACTGGTTCTCAGCACCATGATCCCCTAATTGACTGGTTCTCAGCACAATGAACCCCACATTGACTGGTTCTCAGCACCATGAACCCCACATTGACTGGTTCTCAGCACCATGAACCCCACATTGACTGGTTCTCAGCACCATGAACCCCACATTGACGTGGTTCTCGGCACCATGAACCCCACATTGACTGGTTCTCAGCACCATGAACCCCACATTGACTGGTTCTCATCACCATGAACCCCACATTGACTAGTTCTCGGCACCATGAACCCCACATTGACTGGTTCTCGGCACCATGAACCCCACATTGACTGGTTCTCGGCACCATGAACCCAACATTGACTGGTTCTCGGCACCATGAACCCCACATTGACTGGTTCTCGGCACCATGAACCCAACATTGACGAGTTCTCAGCACCATGAACCCCAAATTGACTAGTTCTCATCACCATGAACCCCACATTGACTAGTTCTCAGCACCATGAACGCCACATTGACTGGTTCTCAGCACCATGAACCACAGATTGACTGGTTCTCATCACCATGAACCCCACAATGACTGGTTCTCATCACCATGAACCCCACATTGACGTGGTTCTCATCACCATGAACCCCACATTGACTGGTTCTCCGCACCATGAACCCAACATTGACTAGTTCTCATCACCATGAACCCCACATTGACTGGTTCTCAGCACCATGAACCCCACATTGACTGGTTCTCATCACCATGAACCCCACATTGACTAGTTCTCGGCACCATGAACCCCACATTGACTGGTTCTCGGCACCATGAACCCCACATTGACTGGTTCTCCGCACCATGAACCCAACATTGACTAGTTCTCAGCACCATGAACCCCAAATTGACTAGTTCTCATCATCATGAACCCCACATTGACTGGTTCTCATCACCATGAACCCCACATTGACTGGTTTTCAGCACCATGAACCCCAAATTGACTAGTTCTCATCACCATGAACCCCACATTGACTGGTCTCCGCACCATGAATCAACATTGACTAGTTCTCATCACCATGAACTCCACATTGACTGGTTCTCAGCACCATGAACCCCACATTGACTGGTTCTCATCACCATGAACCCCACATTGACTAGTTCTCGGCACCATGAACCCCACATTGACTGGTTCTCGGCACCATGAACCCCACATTGACTGGTTCTCCGCACCATTAACCCAACATTGACTAGTTCTCAGCACCATGAACCCCAAATTGACTAGTTCTCAGCACCATGAACCCCACATTGACTAGTTCTCAGCACCATGAACCCCACATTGACTGGTTCTCAGCACCATGAACCACAGATTGACTGGTTCTCATAACCATGAACCCCACATTGACTGGATCTCAGCACCATGAACCCCACATTGACTGGTTCTCAGCACCATGAACCCCACATTGACTGGTTCTCAGCACCATGAACCCCACATTGACTGGTTTTCAGCACCATGAACCCCAAATTGACTAGTTCTCATCACCATGAACCCCACATTGACTGGTTCTCGGCACCATGAACCCCACGTTGACTGGTTCTCAGCACCATGAACCCCACATTGACTGGTTCTCGGCACCATGAACCCCACATTGAGTGGTTCTCGGCACCATGAACCCCACATTGACTGGTTCTCAGCACCATGAACCCCACATTGACTGGTTCTCGGCACCTTGAACCTCACATTGACTGGTTCTCAGCACCATGAACCCCACATTGACTGGTTCTCGGCACCATGAACTCCACATTGACTGGTTCTCAGCACCATGAACCCCACATTGACTGGTTCTCGGCACCATGAACCCCACATTGACTGGTTCTCAGCACCATGAACCCCACATTGACTGGTTCTCAGCACCATGAACCCCACATTGACTGGTTCTCAGCACCATGAACCCCACATTGACTGGTTCTCGGCACCATGAACCCCACATTGACTGGTTCTCAGCACCATGAACCCCACATTGACTGGTTCTCAGCACCATGAACCCCACATTGACTGGTTCTCAGCACCATGAACCCCACATTGACTGGTTCTCGGCACCATGAACCCCACATTGACTGGTTCTCGGCACCATGAACCCCACATTGACTGGTTCTCGGCAGTGTTTCTCCTTTTGATACCGCCCGATGGGGCAGGGCCAAAATGATTCTTCTCTCGTGCCTTCTTGCCATGTGGCGATCATTACTACCAAGTTTGATGAACTCGCAACGGTGCCCACCCTTCGGTCGGGGCTTCAATTGGGAGGCCCAAATGAAAAGGCAAAATATCAGAAATTGAAGGCTGTTTTTATTTTAAACGATTTATATAAACATCCGTTAAATCATATTACACGAAAATCATCAAGGCCTTGGTACTTGTCTGCACGGATCATCTTCTGGTTGTTCCTTGCCCACCGAAGTCTTGACGCTTCAGCCTTGGCAGACTGATCGTATGCGAACTGCTGAGTAAGTCGTCGACACCTCATGACGTGATTGAAATTTTGATCTCTGATCTTTTTTTTTTTTTTTTTTTTGTAGACAAGATCGAGGCTCGTGAAAGAGCTAACATTGTCTGGTTCTCAGCACCATGAACCCCACATTGACTGGTTCTCAGCACCATGAACCCCACATTGACTGGTTCTCAGCACCATGAACCCAACATTGTCTGGTTCTCAGCACCATGAACCCCACATTGACTGGTTCTCAGCACCATGAACCCCACATTGACGTGGTTCTCGGCACCATGAACCCCACATTGACTGGTTCTCAGCACCATGAACCCCACATTGACTGGTTCTCATCACCATGAACCCCACATTGACTGGTTCTCATCACCATGAACCCCACATTGACGTGGTTCTCATCACCATGAACCCCACATTGACTGGTTCTCAGCACCATGAACCCCACATTGACTGGTTCTCAGCACCATGAACCCCACATTGACTGCTTCTCATCACCATGAACCCCACATTGAATGGTTCTCATCACCATGAACCCCACATTGACGTGGTTCTCAGCACCATGAAGCCCACATTGACTGGTTCTCATCACCATGAACCCCACATTGAATGGTTCTCATCACCGTGAACCCCACATTGACGTAGTCCTCAGCACCATGAACCCCACATTGACTGCTTCTCATCACCATGAACCCCACATTGAATGGTTCTCATCACCATGAACCCCACATTGACGTGGTTCTCGGCACCATGAACCCCACATTGACGTGGTTCTCATCACCATGAACCCCACATTGACTGGTTCTCAGCACCATGAACCCCACATTGACTGCTTCTCAGCACCATGAACCCCACATTGACTAGTTCTCGGCACCATGAACCCCACATTGACTGGTTCTCATCACCATAAACCCCACATTGACTGCTTCTCATCACCATGAACCCCACATTGACTGGTTCTCATCACCATGAACCCCACATTGACGTGGTTCTCAGCACCATGAACCCCACATTGACTGGTTCTCAGCACCATGAACCCCACATTGACTGGTTCTCATCACCATGAACCCCACATTGACTGGTTTTCAGCACCATGAACCCCAAATTGACTAGTTCTCATCACCATGAACCCCACATTGACTGGTTCTCCGCACCATGAACCCAACATTGACTATTTCTCAGCACCATGAACCCCACATTGACTGGTTCTCATCACCATGAACCCCCACATTGACTGGTTCTCAGCACCATGAACCCCACATTGACTGGTTCTCATCACCATGAACCCGACATTGACTAGTTCTTCTCACCATGAACCCCACATTCACTGATTCTCGGCACCATGAACCCCACATTGACTGGTTCTCCGCACCATGAACCCAACATTGACGAGTTCTCAGCACCATGAACCCCAAATTGACTAGTTCTCAGCACCATGAACCACAAATTGACTAGTTCTCATCACCATGAACCCCACATTGACTGGTTCTCAGCACCATGAACCCAACATTGTCTAGTTCTCATCACCATGAACCCCACATTGACTGGTTCTCAGCACCATGAACCCCACATTGACTGGTTCTCATCACCATGAACCCCACATTGACTAGTTCTCGGCACCATGAACCCCACATTCACTGGTTCTCGGCACCATGAACCCCACATTGACTGGTTCTCCGCACCATGAACCCAACATTGACTAGTTCTCAGCACCATGAACCCCAAATTGACTAGTTCTCATCACCATGAACCCCACATTGAATGGTTCTCAGCACCATGAACCCCACATTGACTCCTCTCATCACCATGAACTCCACATTGACTGGTTCTCAGCACCATGAACCCCAAATTGACTGGTTTTCAGCACCATGAACCCCACATTGACTGGTTGTCAACACAATGAACCCCACATTGACTGGTTCTCAGCACGATGAACCCCAGATTGACTGGTTCTCAACACCATGAACCCCACATTGACTGGTTCTCAGCACCATGAACCCCAGATTGACTGGTTCATCACCATGAACACCACATTGACTGGATCTCAGCATCATGAACCCAACATTGACTGGTTCTCAGCACCATGAACCCCAAATTGACTGGTTTTCAGCACCATGAACCCCACATTGACTGGTTCTCAGCACTATGAACCCCACATTGACTGGTTCTCAGCACCATGAACCCCACATTGACTGGTTCTCAGCACCATGAACCCCACATTGACTGGTTCTCAGCACCAGGAACCCAACATTGACTTGTTCTCAGCACCATGAACCCCACAATGACTGGTTCTCAGCACCATGAACCCCACATTGACTGGTTCTCAGCACCAGGAACCCAACATTGACTGGTTCTCATCACCATGAACCCCACATTGACTGGATCTCAGCATCATTAACCCAACATTGACTGGTTCTCAGCACCATGATCCCCTAATTGACTGGTTCTCAGCACAATGAACCCCACATTGACTGGTTCTCAGCACCATGAACCCCACATTGACTGGTTCTCAGCACCATGAACCCCACATTGACTGGTTCTCAGCACCATGAACCCCACATTGACGTGGTTCTCGGCACCATGAACCCCACATTGACTGGTTCTCAGCACCATGAACCCCACATTGACTGGTTCTCATCACCATGAACCCCACATTGACTAGTTCTCGGCACCATGAACCCCACATTGACTGGTTCTCGGCACCATGAACCCCACATTGACTGGTTCTCGGCACCATGAACCCAACATTGACTGGTTCTCGGCACCATGAACCCCACATTGACTGGTTCTCGGCACCATGAACCCAACATTGACGAGTTCTCAGCACCATGAACCCCAAATTGACTAGTTCTCATCACCATGAACCCCACATTGACTAGTTCTCAGCACCATGAACGCCACATTGACTGGTTCTCAGCACCATGAACCACAGATTGACTGGTTCTCATCACCATGAACCCCACAATGACTGGTTCTCATCACCATGAACCCCACATTGACGTGGTTCTCATCACCATGAACCCCACATTGACTGGTTCTCCGCACCATGAACCCAACATTGACTAGTTCTCATCACCATGAACCCCACATTGACTGGTTCTCAGCACCATGAACCCCACATTGACTGGTTCTCATCACCATGAACCCCACATTGACTAGTTCTCGGCACCATGAACCCCACATTGACTGGTTCTCAGCACCATGAACCCCACATTGACTGGTTCTCCGCACCATGAACCCAACATTGACTAGTTCTCAGCACCATGAACCCCAAATTGACTAGTTCTCATCATCATGAACCCCACATTGACTGGTTCTCATCACCATGAACCCCACATTGACTGGTTTTCAGCACCATGAACCCCAAATTGACTAGTTCTCATCACCATGAACCCCACATTGACTGGTCTCCGCACCATGAATCAACATTGACTAGTTCTCATCACCATGAACTCCACATTGACTGGTTCTCAGCACCATGAACCCCACATTGACTGGTTCTCATCACCATGAACCCCACATTGACTAGTTCTCGGCACCATGAACCCCACATTGACTGGTTCTCGGCACCATGAACCCCACATTGACTGGTTCTCCGCACCATTAACCCAACATTGACTAGTTCTCAGCACCATGAACCCCAAATTGACTAGTTCTCAGCACCATGAACCCCACATTGACTAGTTCTCAGCACCATGAACCCCACATTGACTGGTTCTCAGCACCATGAACCACAGATTGACTGGTTCTCATAACCATGAACCCCACATTGACTGGATCTCAGCACCATGAACCCCACATTGACTGGTTCTCAGCACCATGAACCCCACATTGACTGGTTCTCAGCACCATGAACCCCACATTGACTGGTTTTCAGCACCATGAACCCCAAATTGACTAGTTCTCATCACCATGAACCCCACATTGACTGGTTCTCGGCACCATGAACCCCACGTTGACTGGTTCTCAGCACCATGAACCCCACATTGACTGGTTCTCGGCACCATGAACCCCACATTGAGTGGTTCTCGGCACCATGAACCCCACATTGACTGGTTCTCAGCACCATGAACCCCACATTGACTGGTTCTCGGCACCTTGAACCTCACATTGACTGGTTCTCAGCACCATGAACCCCACATTGACTGGTTCTCGGCACCATGAACTCCACATTGACTGGTTCTCAGCACCATGAACCCCACATTGACTGGTTCTCGGCACCATGAACCCCACATTGACTGGTTCTCAGCACCATGAACCCCACATTGACTGGTTCTCAGCACCATGAACCCCACATTGACTGGTTCTCAGCACCATGAACCCCACATTGACTGGTTCTCGGCACCATGAACCCCACATTGACTGGTTCTCAGCACCATGAACCCCACATTGACTGGTTCTCAGCACCATGAACCCCACATTGACTGGTTCTCAGCACCATGAACCCCACATTGACTGGTTCTCGGCACCATGAACCCCACATTGACTGGTTCTCGGCACCATGAACCCCACATTGACTGGTTCTCGGCAGTGTTTCTCCTTTTGATACCGCCCGATGGGGCAGGGCCAAAATGATTCTTCTCTCGTGCCTTCTTGCCATGTGGCGATCATTACTACCAAGTTTGATGAACTCGCAACGGTGCCCACCCTTCGGTCGGGGCTTCAATTGGGAGGCCCAAATGAAAAGGCAAAATATCAGAAATTGAAGGCTGTTTTTATTTTAAACGATTTATATAAACATCCGTTAAATCATATTACACGAAAATCATCAAGGCCTTGGTACTTGTCTGCACGGATCATCTTCTGGTTGTTCCTTGCCCACCGAAGTCTTGACGCTTCAGCCTTGGCAGACTGATCGTATGCGAACTGCTGAGTAAGTCGTCGACACCTCATGACGTGATTGAAATTTTGATCTCTGATCTTTTTTTTTTTTTTTTTTTTGTAGACAAGATCGAGGCTCGTGAAAGAGCTAACATTGTCTGGTTCTCAGCACCATGAACCCCACATTGACTGGTTCTCAGCACCATGAACCCCACATTGACTGGTTCTCAGCACCATGAACCCAACATTGTCTGGTTCTCAGCACCATGAACCCCACATTGACTGGTTCTCAGCACCATGAACCCCACATTGACGTGGTTCTCGGCACCATGAACCCCACATTGACTGGTTCTCAGCACCATGAACCCCACATTGACTGGTTCTCATCACCATGAACCCCACATTGACTGGTTCTCATCACCATGAACCCCACATTGACGTGGTTCTCATCACCATGAACCCCACATTGACTGGTTCTCAGCACCATGAACCCCACATTGACTGGTTCTCAGCACCATGAACCCCACATTGACTGCTTCTCATCACCATGAACCCCACATTGAATGGTTCTCATCACCATGAACCCCACATTGACGTGGTTCTCAGCACCATGAAGCCCACATTGACTGGTTCTCATCACCATGAACCCCACATTGAATGGTTCTCATCACCGTGAACCCCACATTGACGTAGTCCTCAGCACCATGAACCCCACATTGACTGCTTCTCATCACCATGAACCCCACATTGAATGGTTCTCATCACCATGAACCCCACATTGACGTGGTTCTCATCACCATGAACCCCACATTGACTGGTTCTCAGCACCATGAACCCCACATTGACTGCTTCTCAGCACCATGAACCCCACATTGACTGGTTCTCAGCACCATGAACCCCACATTGACTGGTTCTCATCACCATAAACCCCACATTGACTGCTTCTCATCACCATGAACCCCACATTGACTGCTTCTCATCACCATGAACCCCACATTGACTGGTTCTCATCACCATGAACCCCTCATTGACGTGGTTCTCAGCACCATGAACCCCACATTGACTGGTTCTCATCACCATGAACCCCACATTGACTAGTTCTCGGCACCATGAACCCCACATTGACTGGTTCTCATCAACATAAACCCCACATTGACTGCTTCTCATCACCATGAACCCCACATTGACTGGTTCTCATCACCATGAACCCCACATTGACGTGGTTCTCAGCACCATGAACCCCACATTGACTGGTTCTCAGCACCATGAACCCCACATTGACTGGTTCTCATCACCATGAACCCCACATTGACTGGTTTTCAGCACCATGAAACCCAAATTGACTAGTTCTCATCACCATGAACCCCACATTGACTGGTTCTCCGCACCATGAACCCAACATTGACTATTTCTCAGCACCATGAACCCCACATTGACTGGTTCTCATCACCATGAACCCCCACATTGACTGGTTCTCAGCACCATGAACCCCACATTGACTGGTTCTCATCACCATGAACCCGACATTGACTAGTTCTCAGCACCATGAACCCCACATTGACTGGTTCTCGGCACCATGAACCCCACATTGACTGGTTCTCCGCACCATGAACCCAACATTGACGAGTTCTCAGCACCATGAACCCCAAATTGACTAGTTCTCATCACCATGAACCCCACATTGACTGGTTCTCAGCACCATGAACCCAACATTGTCTAGTTCTCATCACCATGAACCCCACATTGACTGGTTCTCAGCACCATGAACCCCACATTGACTGGTTCTCATCACCATGAACCCCACATTGACTAGTTCTCGGCACCATGAACCCCACATTGACTGGTTCTCGGCACCATGAACCCCACATTGACTGGTTCTCCGCACCATGAACCCAACATTGACTAGTTCTCAGCACCATGAACCCCAAATTGACTAGTTCTCATCACCATGAACCCCACATTGAATGGTTCTCAGCACCATGAACCCCACATTGACTCCTCTCATCACCATGAACTCCACATTGACTGGTTCTCAGCACCATGAACCCCAAATTGACTGGTTTTCAGCACCATGAACCCCACATTGACTGGTTGTCAACACAATGAACCCCACATTGACTGGTTCTCAGCACGATGAACCCCAGATTGACTGGTTCTCAACACCATGAACCCCACATTGACTGGTTCTCAGCACCATGAACCCCAGATTGACTGGTTCATCACCATGAACCCCACATTGACTGGATCTCAGCATCATGAACCCAACATTGACTGGTTCTCAGCACCATGAACCCCAAATTGACTGGTTTTCAGCACCATGAACCCCACATTGACTGGTTCTCAGCACTATGAACCCCACATTGACTGGTTCTCAGCACCATGAACCCCACATTGACTGGTTCTCAGCACCATGAACCCCACATTGACTGGTTCTCAGCACCAGGAACCCAACATTGACTGGTTCTCATCACCATGAACCCCACATTGACTGGATCTCAGCATCATTAACCCAACATTGACTGGTTCTCAGCACCATGATCCCCAAATTGACTGGTTCTCATCACCATGAACCCCACATTGACTGGATCTCAGCATCATTAACCCAACATTGACTGGTTCTCAGCACCATGATCCCCAAATTGACTGGTTCTCAGCACAATGAACCCCACATTGACTGGTTCTCAGCACCATGAACCCCACATTGACTGGTTCTCAGCACCATGAACCCCACATTGACTGGTTCTCAGCACCATGAACCCCACATTGACGTGGTTCTCGGCACCATGAACCCCACATTGACTGGTTCTCAGCACCATGAACCCCACATTGACTGGTTCTCATCACCATGAACCCCACATTGACTAGTTCTCGGCACCATGAACCCCACATTGACTGGTTCTCGGCACCATGAACCCCACATTGACTGGTTCTCGGCACCATGAACCCAACATTGACTGGTTCTCGGCACCATGAACCCCACATTGACTGGTTCTCGGCACCATGAACCCAACATTGACTAGTTCTCAGCACCATGAACCCCAAATTGACTAGTTCTCATCACCATGAACCCCACATTGACTAGTTCTCAGCACCATGAACGCCACATTGACTGGTTCTCAGCACCATGAACCACAGATTGACTGGTTCTCATCACCATGAACCCCACATTGACTGGTTCTCATCACCATGAACCCCACATTGACGTGGTTCTCATCACCATGAACCCCACATTGAATGGTTCTCCGCACCATGAACCCAACATTGACTAGTTCTCATCACCATGAACCCCACATTGACTGGTTCTCAGCACCATGAACCCCACATTGACTGGTTCTCATCACCATGAACCCCACATTGACTAGTTCTCGGCACCATGAACCCCACATTGACTGGTTCTCGGCACCATGAACCCCACATTGACTGGTTCTCCGCACCATGAACCCAACATTGACTAGTTCTCAGCACCATGAACCACAAATTGACTAGTTCTCATCATCATGAACCCCACATTGACTGGTTCTCATCACCATGAACCCCACATTGACTGGTTTTCAGCACCATGAACCCCAAATTGACTAGTTCTCATCACCATGAACCCCACATTGACTGGTTCTCCGCACCATGAACCCAACATTGACTAGTTCTCATCACCATGAACCCCACATTGACTGGTTCTCAGCACCATGAACCCCACATTGACTGGTTCTCATCACCATGAACCCCACATTGACTAGTTCTCGGCACCATGAACCCCACATTGACTGGTTCTCGGCACCATGAACCCCACATTGACTGGTTCTCCGCACCATGAACCCAACATTGACTAGTTCTCAGCACCATAAACCCCAAATTGACTAGTTCTCATCACCATGAACCCCACATTGACTGGATCTCATCACCATGAACCCCACATTGACTGGTTTTCAGCACCATGAACCCCAAATTGACTAGTTCTCATCACCATGAACCCCACATTGACTGGTTCTCCGCACCATGAACCCAACATTGACTATTTCTCAGCACCATGAACCCCAATTTGACTAGTTCTCATCACCATGAACCCCACATTGACTGGATCTCATCACCATGAACCCCACATTGACTGGTTCTCAGCACCATGAACCCCACATTGACTGGTTCTCAGCACCATGAACCCCACATTGACTGGTTCTCGGCACCATGAACCCCACATTGACTGGTTCTCAGCACCATGAACCCCACATTGACTGGTTCTCAGCACCATGAACCCCACATTGACTGGTTCTCAGCACCATGAACCCCACATTGACTGGTTCTCGGCACCATGAACCCCACATTGACTGGTTCTCAGCACCATGAACCCCACATTGACTGGTTCTCGGCACCATGAACCCCACATTGACTGGTTCTCGGCACCATGAACCCCACATTGACTGGTTCTCGGCACCATGAACCCCACATTGACTGATTCTCAGCACCATGAACCCCACATTGACTGGTTCTCGGCACCATGAACCCCACATTGACTGGTTCTCGGCACCATGAACCCCACATTGACTGGTTCTCAGCACCATGAACCCCACATTGACTGGTTCTCGGCACCATGAACCCCACATTGACTGGTTCTCGGCACCATGAACCCCACATTGACTGATTCTCAGCACCATGAACCCCACATTGACTGGTTCTCGGCACCATGAACCCCACATTGACTGGTTCTCGGCACCATGAACCCCACATTGACTGGTTCTCAGCACCATGAACCCCACATTGACTAGTTCTCATCACCATGAACCCCACATTGACTGGTTCTCAGCACCATGAACCCCACATTGACTGGTTCTCATCACCATGAACCCCTCATTGACTGGTTCTCAGCACCATGAACCCCACATTGACTGGTTCTCGGCACCATGAACCCCACATTGACTGGTTCTCGGCACCATGAACCCCACATTGACTGGTTCTCGGCACCATGAACCCCACATTGACTGGTTCTCGGCAGTGTTTCTCCTTTTGATACCGCCCGATGGGGCGGGGCCAAAATAAATCTTCTCTCGTGCCTTCTTGCCATGTGGCGATCATTACTACCAAGTTTGATGAACTCGCAACGGTGCCCACCCTTCGGTCGGGGCTTCAATTGGGAGGCCCAAATGAAAAGGCAAAATATCAGAAATTGAAGGCTGTTTTTATTTTAAACGATTTATATAAACATCCGTTAAATCATATTACACGAAAATCATCAAGGCCTTGGTACTTGTCTGCACGGATCATCTTCTGGTTGTTCCTTGCCCACCGAAGTCTTGACGCTTCAGCCTTGGCAGACTGATCGCATGCGAACTGCTGAGTAAGTCGTCGACACCTCATGACGTGATTGAAATTTTGATCTCTGATCTTTTTTTTTTTTTTTTTTTCTTCTTTTTTTTGTATACAAGATCGAGGCTCGTGAAAGAGCTAACATTAATCACACAAAAAGACAAACTGACACACAAAACACAAAAAACAAGGGGAGCGGCAGACAAGATGGGGAGAGAGGGGGAAGGACACAAACACAACATTTGAGAGCAGGGACATCAGGAGGACTTGGGGGGAGGTAGGAGAGGAATAAAACATAATATGAACACTGCAAGGACTCTGGGGTGAATTACCGGGGGTAGAAAAGATCAAGGTTTTGGATGGGGGAAGATAAGAGATGGTGGGGAACAGCTGTTTTAAAGACCTGGAGGGAGGAGTGGGATTGAAGGGAGTGGGGGAGTTTGTTCCAGAGGCGGGAGAAAAGGGGAATGAAAGAGTGAAGGTGAGCAGAGAGCCTAGACTTTGGCAGTTTAACCATAAGAGGGTTGCAGGCAGATCTTGTGCGACCTGAAGGAATATTGGGGGGACAGAGTACAGAGAGAGCTGGGGGAGCAAGGCCGGAGAGGAGTCGGTAGAAGACAGAAAGACCACCAACCTGCCTGCGGTGAGTGAGTGAAAGGCCCTCGGAGTTGACTCCATCGCAGGAGATTCCAATGATTCTGAAAGCTTTGGCCTCAACAGCGTGAAGCCGAGCAAGGTGTGTGAAGGCGGAACCTTGCGAACTCACTTGGGGATATAGTGCCTCGGCCTTTTGCATGAGGGATGTCGATCTTGAATCAGCCTTCACCATGCGGGAATCATCAGCACATAGTGAAGAGGATCGTAGCTCCGGTGCAGCTCAGTGATGGCTTGAAGACTACCTTCGCGCTTATAGAGGATGACGTTCAAATGGTCCACATGCTCGCCGGGTATGATGATGGATACCTCGCTTGCCTGCGGGAGGTTGTAACGTCGAGCATGCTCACCTGAAGGCCGCTTTCTTGCATCCAGAACCATGATGATGTTGTTGTCTGCTTCCATCAACTGAAGGGCAGATTTCAGAGACTGGATGTAGGGATTGTTCTGACGCAGCCAGTCTTGGAGAATCTTCAGAATGTCAATATTACCGTTGAGCTGTTCATTAAATCGCAGTCGGTTTTCCAGTTCGTCACTGACATGGAACCATAGTTGAGCGAACGTTGGATGCGATTGATCACTTTCTGGCTGGAGTGGTCCAATGCGATGGTAGACTTTACCTTGAAGCTTCACCATGGGGCTGAATCCTGGCATGAAGTGCTCCTTGATTCCGATCGATGCCATGGCCAAGGCATTGTTGAACTGGCGTATTTTCTCAATAAACTCCTTTCGGTCTAACAGACCTTTGAAATCTTCAGGGTAGGTCTCGAGCAGATTGATTGCAATTTTGCCCTTCTCACAGCAGAATCCAGGTCGTTCGGCATTCCAGCAGTGGGCCTTGCAGAGGGGGCACTTACGTCCTGTATCAAACAGACTTGGCAGCTTGTGATCTTGCTGCTTTGCTGGATAGTCAGCTTATTTAAAGTGCTGGACATCAAACACTGCAACAATCCTCCTCTTTTGCGTTGGAGTCACTTTAAGCTGGACTTTCCTAGCGCTCTGGTGTGCAACTGTGTTACGATCTTGTTCAGCAGATCTGTATTCCTCGGACTGCCTCTGAGACTGGTGTGCAGCTGTGTTATGTCCTTGTTCACCAGAACTGTATTCCCAGGACTGCCTCCGAGACTGGTGTGCAGCTGTGTTACATCCTTGTTCACCAGATCTGTATTCCTCGGACTGCCTCCGAGACTGGTGCGCAACTGTGTCACGTCCTTGTTCACCAGATCTGTATTCCTTGGACTGCCTCCGAGACTGGTGTGCAGCTGTGTCACGTCCTTGTTCACCAGATCTGTATTCCTCGGACTGCCTCCGAGACTGGTGTGCAGCTGTGTTACGTCCTTGTTCCTGCTTCCGATAGTCCTCGTCTAGCCGAGCCTTCTTTCTTGCAACAGCTTCCTTGGACGTTTTCGTTAATGAAGATTTCCGTTTGGGAGGCATTTTACCGGTTTATCTGAAACGGTACCCACCCAGAAACACGTACCAGAGAAAACAAATAGTTTGGGCAATGGGCTCTCCAATATTCGACGTGTTCACGGTTTGAATTACGTTACGTAACGTAACGTTTGTGACGATGTTTTCATTGTGCCGATGTTTGTGTTCACGGTCGTGTTTGATGTGACGGTGTGAACATAATTTCGTAATGTTTTTCGTTTTTTTATTTTCGTAATCGTTTAATGAACATTTAATGTTTAATGAACGTTTAATGAGCGTAAGAATAAGCGTCTTCATCATTAAATGAATGAATGAATGGAATGAATAATTCGATGCAAAGGGAAAGACAACTCAGAGCTGTCACATTCACACTCGTTCTGTAGTTTGTACCCCAGATACGTGTTTCCTTCATTGTAAAAACTACCAAGTCAACAGTTAAAAGGATTTTGAGCCGATCGGTGTTCCGGCCTTGGCAAGATCGATGGAGACAGCGATCTGTTAGCTTATACACTGCCCAAATAGCTATGTGGAATTCTCTCATGTAGCGATTAAACCCACGTCGTTTGAACTTTGGCCGAGGTCATTATTTACATTTAGTAATGTTAAATAGAGAATTGGTAATTATAAAAGATAATAAAAAATAATAGATAATATAGATAATAAAAAGAAGATAATTTGTTTTGGGTCGTCCTTTCCGCATATCTCGTGGAATTGTGAGTTTGAGAGATGACCGTGATGGCGGGGAGGGGGTTGGCATTCTCTCAAGCGGGGATTCACCCCATGTCCTTATAAAAGGTCTTTGTCCGAGCTCACCGATTCCAATCGGTGCAGCCGATCGGTGCAGCTGTGCAGTGATCGGTGCAGCCGTTTGTGCGGAAACTGGGAAAATAACGTTATGCGGGAGTCCAAACCTGAAAATGCTGGAGGCCAAAGCTGAAATTGGAAAAAAACAATATACCCTATTTTACTCCAGGAGATCCCAGGATTACCTACCCAAAATATCGTTGCGATTGGTTCAGCCGTTTTTGCGGTACCTTCGAACAGATGGACAGATGGACAGACAGACAGATGGATGGACAGACAGATGGATGGACATTTGGTGAATTATAGTAAGATAACCACTGCCAATCCATGCAGTGCAGATACGGCGTGACCTCTGAGTCAAATAGTCTGGGTTTGAAGAAGATTGTGACCATGTACGTGTACACGGGAAAAAGTATATTCATTTTAGCAAAAAACTGCAAACGTGTACGGTTTCTTTGCTAATCCATTAGTGGGGGGCCGTGCATGGGTAATTTTTTTCTTTTCATTTCAAATTGATGCAATACCAATGCAGTACCAATTCGTTTTTCAGTACCAATTTGAAGGTAAGGGCCTATAGAACAATTTTGGTTCGAGTGTCAAGCACTCAGATAAAAAATGGGGCTTCTGGGGACTTGGGGGGTTCCCGACCCCCCACCAGCCTATGCGAAATATTGGAAACTGTTATAACTTTTGATTGGATGATCCGATCTGAACATATGAGGTATGTATGGATTCAAGATCAAGAGTAGCAACTTGTATTTCAAGCATATTGCCCATAGAAGCAATAATTTTGCCGGTATCGGCGCATATCCACAAAAAAAGACCAAGGGTCATAGGCCCGGTAAGCTGAAACATCTTTAAAAAAAAAAAAAACTGGACAATTATACTCGGACCCAATGATATAGTGACATTTTTATTTATCTTTTAACTGTGCTACAATATGGTGGTGAGTAACTGTTCAGACAATTGCTTGAATAACTCCTTGAACAATAGTTTTAATAAGAAAGTGGCTAACAAATCGACCATATGTACATGTCAGTATTGGAAATTGTTCTAGTCCAGCTACTTCTCGCATTTCACTTGCACAGACGTGTGCACTTCAACTTTGCCCTCATGCACTTGCACAGAGCGCAGGTACTTGTGCAAGTGCACTTCACATCCAGGTGGAATACATCCTTGGCGAGGGGCAGCAAGGTCCAAATGGGAAGCAGCTTGCCGTCCTCTTCCTTCCACCCATGATTAGTGGAGTTGTTGACAGGCATCATGGACCTTTGGGCTGTTGTCCAGATGCTCGCTTGGAAGACACTCCTTTTGAGATGTTGATCCAAAGCATCACTTGTTGGGGGAATTATCTCCACGTCCCTAGTGTTCTGTGAGAACACCCTCATTCGGACGAGGTCAACGTCATTGTCCTCGTTTAACTAAATGGAGTACAGCCGCCAGACATAGTTCGTTGCCACTTCTTTCAGCCTTGGCGATGTTTGGAATGGGGTGTCGACGAGAGTTGCAAATTCCTCCATGAGGGATGGCACTTCGTGCATCAACTTGCAGCAGTATCACTTACCCTTAAACTTGAAGGAAGACATGCTGTCTGATCCAGTGAATGCGTGGAAGAGGACCATGGCTTTGCACGTTGTCGTGCCCAGGTTTGTGGCGATAGTGTTCAGGGAAATCATTCTGGTTGCCTTTCCCGCTTTGAAGGAGATTCATATTTCTGCGGCCGGATTCAGAACCTTGATGTGATGGAAATTACTCAGAAGGATTACGACAACATCTGTGTCTCCAGTATGAACCATCCCAAGTGACGATGTTTGGAGAGCGTGGAGGAGATGTACCAGGACACGAGTGTCTTCTTCCTCATGGTTGCATTGATCCATTGGTGGACTGTTTCCAACATGGTGGACTTGATCACCTGCAGTGATATAGACATCCTTGTCATCTGGGAACTGTCCTTCTGTTATCTTTTTTGACAGCAATGAGAACAGCTGTTCCTTCTTGTTATCAACGTTCGCCAGAAACTTCTGCCAATTTCCTGGGATTTTGGCAGTACCAGATACGCGTTGTCGGGCGCCTGTTCCTCGGTTTTCCCTTGTGCCTCATTTGATTGTCAGTGCACGATACTGGTCCCAGACAATGTCTACTCTTGTCGATCTTTTCAAGTCGTGGCGAACTCTTTGGCAGAATACCTTGTCGAAATATGAATCAAAGGTGTTTCCTTGGACAGTTGTACCAGGAAGTGAGTGTATCAGTACTCCACCGTCAACTAGATGGTATTCATAGAATACTTACCCTGCGCAATCAACTTGGTGTGAGCCAACTCTTCTATTTTTGAACGTTTCTTTTTTTTGATCCAATATGGCTGCCAGACCACATGAGCGATGACATCATAAATTTATATTCTTTAAATAATTGTTGCATAGATCATGCTCAATAAATTTCAAACTGATCAGACTAAGCGTTGTCCCTGTCGAATTATGACGTCATAATTATGGCACCAATGACGTCATCGTTAACAACACCTATTCCCCATATGGAGTTCTTTCCAATGAGCCACGTTTCAATTTTTAAAATGCTGACATGGCACACACTTTACTTTACTGAAATGCAGACACAAATGTTATATTTTCGTCAAAAAACGTCGGAATTTCACCAAATCTGTTTTGTAAATGTGTTAATATACCTCAGCGATTGACAAATCTGAAATCTGAATTTTATTTGAGGTCAAAATGACCCCGTGAGGTCGCTCCGTACTTTGCCTGCTCGTGATGTGCAGTGTGATAATTAATTCCATGGCCACTCTAGAGGACTCTTCTTCTTCAGACAATAACAACTTCTAGCTTCCAGACCGTACATTCAATCATCTTGAAATTTGGAAGGCATGTTACACTTCATTACCTCCACTACAATATAAAGTTTCACGTCGATAAATAAAGCGGTTCAAGAGTTTTTTTAAAAATCGTTTAATTATTGATATCTGCCAAACCACGTGACCTATCGCAAATTCCAAATTGTCATGTTAGTAGACTGATATGCTAAACACATCTGTGAAGTTTCCCCTCGATAGGATCAAAAATGAGGGAGGAGCTAGGTTTTTAAAGTTTATGCTTAAAAACATCATAACTCCGAAACCATGTGACGCATGACGTCATTCTCACTAACTTTTTTGATTGTCATGGCTATGCGATTCTGCCTGCAAAGTTTGGCCTCGATCTGTTCAGTCGTTCAGGAGAAAATTGGATTTAAGTGGTTTTTCACTCAAATATGGCGCCCGAACCACGTGACCTATGACATCATTATAATTTTATTTCTGCATCAATTTATACCGAGAAGATGCTCAAGAAATTTCATCCTGATCGGGTAACGTTTTTTAATTGTCGAATTATGACGTCATAATGGTGGCACCTATGACATCATCATTCACATATGTTATTCCGCCTGGAGAGTTCTTTGCAATGAGACCTGTCTCAATTATTCCTGTGCAGCGGTTTTTGAGATATAGAGGTGCAAATTTGTTGGTTTTTCCAAGATGGCGCCCATACCACGTGACCTGTGACATCATAATATTTACTAAAATATTCTACAGGAGGAGGCCCTCCTATGGTGAAAATTTCATGTCAATCGGACCAACGGTTGCCAAGAAAATGATTTTTTTTAAAATGCAGACATGCATGTACACACGTACGACGCTGGAGGCAGAGTGTCGGGAGAAGGGTTGGCGAGTTTCTTGTCAGCCATTTGAGGTGGGGTGTCGAGGATATATTGGCAATTCCTTTTCTGCATTCTTGCTCGGCTTGGAGTGTGTGGGACAGAAAGGAGGAGGATGTGTGACAGAGTGGCCCAGGTTGCCGTAAAGGCTCACTTTGGATTTGGAGGAAGTTTATGGAGGTACCTCAAACGGTGTAGGTTGAGGTTGTGGGTAGTGTTTCATTTCAGCCTAAAAGGGATAGTGACCGAGCACGGAAGAGAAATGGAGATGTGTGAATGCTGCGTGTATGTGTGTGTGTGCGTGTGTGTGTGTGTGTGTGTGTGTGTGTGTGTGTGTGTGTGTTGCAGGAGTGGACGTGTGTGGTGTGTTGCAAGAGTGGGTGTGGTTTTGCATGAATGTGTTTTTGTTTGAGTGGTGCATGTTGTAAGGGCAGGTGGTAGGTTTTTTTTTTGTTTGTTTGTTTTGGTGTGTGAGTGGATGAGGGGTTGTGGATTCTGGGGGTGGAGGCGGTTTTGTTGTCGTAGTCTGAGTTCTCACTGGCTTGTGGTGGGATATGTACGCATCTAGGTATAGCTCCTGCATGTGGAGGCATATGTGCCCCTGCTGGCCCACCTTAGCTGACCTTATCAAGGTTGAAGGGCCGAAACGGGATGATTAGTACATGGTGTTGTGTCATTGTAGTGCAAAATTTGCTACATTAGTGGAACCAATGTTTTTTGGAATCCTTATACCCTAGGCAACAAGACCTGAGTTGGTTCCATTTTTTTTTAATGGCGTCTTTGACGGCCATTTTGACTTTCAAAATGGCCGCCATTTTTTTGCAATTTTGTATGTATCTTTTCACATAAAACACTTTGATTAACCATTTTTTCTGGCATTTATGTCATTCCTTGTATAGTACTTGTACAGCTACAGTCTCGTATTCTGATACATCTGGGGGAACTTGTTGATAGACAGCAAGAGCAGTCCCATGGAATGTGTTCCGTCCATCAGCTGTGTCTACCTTGGCATCTAGGTTATCAGCTGAGCATCTGATTGGCAGATTTTTCAACAGTCCTGGAGGCATGTAAACGCCATTGAATTCATTCATATTCTCTTGGACTGTGGTGGCAATCTTTGAAGTGATCTCCTTTACACGTTGATATGAAACACCAACGCCACTCTGGTACAACATGTCTCTGTCTCTGCGACTGCGGTGTGCATGATGGCTATGGAGTGAAAGTCCAACCCCTAATGGCGTTTCAGTTGTGAACCTGAAGGTTGAAGTTGAGGACTTTGGCTGATATTGTACCTGTCGATCAGATTTGAACTCCTGGATGATGTGCTGTCCAATAAGTGCACATGTTCCATTTATCTTTTCATTGCGTGATTGTGTTTTGGTGGTGGCTGCTCCCTGGAAATTTGAAATTGCACATTTGAAATTGGCATGAGCAACGTCAACCAAAGTTTCAGGAGTTCTCTCTTGGCAGAATACACAAAGTTCGTAACTTGTGCATTGCTTCTTAGAAGGCGGCTCTTCAAACGATGACATTATGCGGTGGTGAAGCTGAAATCCAACTTGTCTATGAATACCTGTAAGATAAAAAAGAATAAAGCAAATGTTCATATTTCTTTCATTATTGTAATTATAGTTATCTATGTGTAATTTAAGACTGTAGAAATTAGAATACATACAAAATTGCAAAAAACGGCGGCCATTTTGAAATTCAAAATAGCCACCGAAGACGCCATTGAAAAAAATGGAACCAACTCAGGTCTTGTTGCCAAGGGTATATAGATGCAAAAAAACATTGGTTCCACTAGTGTAGCAAATTTTGCACTTACATATAATAATTATACATAACACCATGTACTAGATGCTGAGGACCTTGATTGAGGACCCGGCTAGTGAGGGCACACTTGGGACAAGATGTGTATTGAAATTATATATATATATATATATATAATAATATAAACACATAGACATATACATTCACATACACATACAATCTTGCTTATAAAAATGTAATATCACAAACACTAAAAATACATTTGTGCAACATAATTGTTTATATTTTGATTGGTGTAAATCATGACAACACAGCAACTCAAATGTAGTCATTATCTATAGCTAAAACAAGCCCGTTCCTCTGTAGCGACGCGTGGTGAACCGAGCCATGCTTGTATGTATATATATATATATATATATATATATATATATATATATATATACATACATACATACATACATACATACATATATATATATATATATATATATATATATATTATATATATATATATATATATATATATATATATATATATATATATATATATATATATATATATATATATATATACAGTATATATAGATATATACAGACTTGGCATTTAATATGGAATCTTTTTTTTGTGGGGGTGAACTTAATTTTCAAGTTGACTTAGAACCAAAAGTTCATTGGAATTATGTTGAAATTAATCTAGATTTTGTTAATGTGACCGTTAAAAGAAACAAAAACCACATTTGACATTTCGAAGCAAATAAATTGATCCTTGAAAGTGATGCAAACTGATATCGAACTCAATTCACGGACAGTACTGTGTTAAACTTCTGTACGTTTTCCAGAAGTATTTCTTTATTTTACACATTAGCCAAATTTTTTTTTAACAAAAACAAAAGTTAAATTACGACTGGGATTACGGACAGTAAAATTACAGTTCAGTACGTCGTGCAACCCCCACCAGCATTCAGGAGAGCAGGTACACGTTGAGGAATGCTGTTCACGAGATTTGCCAAGGTTTGGACAGGAATGTCTTGCCATGCAGTGACAATAGCCTGCTGCAATTCACGCACAGAGGTCGGCTGCTGGTCCAAGTGGTCGATTTGACGCGTTAATTCTGCCCACAAGTTCTCTATCGGATTCATATCCGGGGACATGGCAGGCCACTCCATATGCTCTACACCACGGTCAGCAAGAAAGTGTTGGATCATGCGAGCACGATGAGGCCATGCATTGTCATCTTGGAAGACAAGGTTTCCTCGAAAGGCTGCACGAGCAAATGGAAGCAATGTTTCTTCCAGAATGGCCTTGTACTTGAACTGGTTCAGGTTTCCATTCAGAACAACCAGGTCAGTTTTGCCCCCTGCATGAAAAGCAGCCCAAACGGTCACCCCACCACCTCCAGCTTGGACTCTTGGCACTATACAATCTTCGTTGTAGGCTTCATGCACTTGTCTGCGCACTCGGACATGGCCATCTTAACGATAGACCAGAAATCAAGACTCGTCACTGAAGATCACGTGATTCCAGTGTCCTGGCTGCCATTGACGGTGCTCTCTGGCCCACTGCAATCGGCGCTGGCGGTGTTGTCTTGTCAGGCGTGGCTTTCTCAGGGGACGCCTGGCACTATAGCCTGCTTGAACCAGTCGTTGGTTGACTAGCCTTCTGGATACAGGCACATTTGTCAGTTGCTGCCACTCAGCCCGAAGCCGATTAGCTGAATTGGTACGGCCATTGCGGACTAACCGGTGCAGCTGGCGATCATCCCTCCTTGTGGTTCTGCAGGGACGTCCTGGCCTCGATATTGGAGGAGGGACACCCCTCTGAGCATTTCGTTTCGGGATCTTTGACACCTGACCTTGAGTGATGCCGTACTGCCGAGCAATAGCACGCTGTTTCATGCCGGAATTTCCTAAAGCCACCACTCCATGACAAACAGCATTGTCGAGTTGACGGACCATCTCCAGAGGAAGTGGCAATAACTTTTGTAGATGTGCAGCAGTTGTTTTCCACAAATACAGAATGCAACAACCCTTATATACGCGATTGTGAAGCCAATCGTCAAATGTACCTGTCCGTACATTTTGTCATGCCACCTGTGATATAATCCTGTTATTGACTTCTTGCTGCGACCGACAATCAGTGACATGGTTCTTTCAACAAAGAAATCACCGAAGCATAAAAGAATCTCACCAGATTGATATACTGAGTTCAGAAAGGAAACCCAAGTCAAGAAAAAAAATATATTCCATATTAAATGCCAAGTCTGTATATATATACAGTCACGTGAAAAAGTAAGTGCACCCCATGTAAAGTTTTGACTTTTTCAACATATTTCAACATACAGCTATTTGATCTTCATTTCAACAATATTGACAGATAAAGGTGACATAATGTAACAAATATCATGAAACATTTACATTTTGTAGTCCATTGTATAATTTAAATGAACATGAATGCAAATTTCGTATGTGGAAAAAGTAAGTACACCCCTACATTTATCACTACTTCAAATACCTAAAATTAGAATCAGGTGCACCAGCTCAGGTGCAAATGATTAGAACATCGCAAGAGAAGAACTTAGAGGAACCTGTCTTATTTATACCTCAGACATTTAGTTTGGTTTGGTCTTTGTTGTTGAAGTGTGCGATGTCACCATACCTAGATCAAAATAGCTCTCTGAGGCCTTCAGAAAGAAGGTTATAGATGCCGACGAGTCTGGGAAGGGATTTTAAAAGATCTCCAAACAATTTGAAATCAATCATTCGACTGTCCGGAAGATCATATACAAGTGGAGAAGATTCCAAACAACTGCCAACTTGTTCAGGCCAGGCCGTCCCAGCAAGTTCAGCCCAAGAGCAGACCTCAAGATCCTGAAAGATGTCTCTAAGAACCCCAGAATGTCATCACGGGACCTACAGGTAGCTCTTGCCACTGTTGATGTCAAAGTGCACGAGTCTACAATTAGAAAGAGGCTGCATAAATATGATCTACCTGGGAGGTGTGCCAGGAGGAAACCTTTGCTGTCCAGAAAGAACATCAGGGCAAGACTAAAGTTTGCCAATGAACACCGAGGCAAAGACCAGCACTTTTGGAACAATGTGCTCTGGACAGATGAGTCAAAGGTAGAGCTATTTGGCCACAGTACCAGAAGACATGTTTGGCGAAAACCAAAGACAGCATTTGACCACAAGAACCTGATACCAACTGCAAAGCATGGTGGTGGAAATATTATAGTTTGGGGCAGCTTTGCTGCATCAGGGCCTGGGCAGCTCACCATCATATAATCCACTATGAATTCTTCATTGTACCAGAGGGTGCTTGAGGATAATGTGAGGCCATCTGTCGGAGAGTTGAAGCTCAACTGAAGGTGGACCTTGCAACATGACAATGACCCTAAACATACCAGTCAATCCACCAAGGAATGGCTGAAAAGAAAGAAATGGAGGGTTCTGGAATGTCCAAGTCAAAGCCCAAACCTAAATCCCATCGAGATGTTGTGGGGGGATTTGAAACGAGCTGTGCATGCAAGAAACCCCTCAAACATCGCACAACTGAAAGAATTCTGCATGGAGGAGCGGGCAAAAATTTCTCCCAGTGGATGTCAGAGACTGGTAGACAGTTATAAGAAACACGTACTTGAGGTTGTTTCTGCCAAAGGGGGCAATACCACCTATTAGAGCGAAGGGTGTACTTGCTTTTTCCATATGCGAAATTTGCATTTATGTTTATTTAAATTATACAATGGACTACAAAATGTAAATGTTTCATGATATTTGTTATATTATATCACCTTTATCTCTCAATATTGTTGAAATGAAGATCAAATAGCTGTATGTTGAAATATGTTGAAAAAGTCAAAACTTTACATGGGGTGTACTTACTTTTTCACGTGACTGTATACCAGACGGAAGCTAAACAGTTCCATCTTGGTTTCATCAGACCACAGAATCTTGTTTCTCACAGTCTGAGAGTCCTTTAGGTGCTTTTTGCAAACTCCAAGTGGGCTTTCATGTGTCTTTCACTGAGGAGAGGCTTACGTCTGGCCACTCTGCCATAAAGCCCAGATCGGTGGAGTGTTGGAGTGATGGTTGTCCTTCTGAAAGTTTCTCCCATCTCCACACAGGATCTCTGGAGCTCAGCCAGAGTGACCATCGGGTTCTTGGTCACCTCTATTACCAAGGCCCTTCTCCCCCGATTGCTCAGTTTGGCCAGGCGGCCAGCTCTAGGAAGAGTACTGGTTGTTCCAAACTTCTTCCATTTAAGAATTATGGAGGCCACTGTGCTCTTGGGGACCTTCAATGCAGCAGAGATTTTTGTGTAGGCTTCCCCAGATCTGTGCCTCGACACAATCCTGTCTCTGAGCTCTGCAGGCAGTTCCTTCAACCTCATGGCTTGGTTTTTACTCTGATATGCATTGTCAGCTGTGAGACCTTATATAGACAGGTGTGTGCCTTTCCAAATCATGTCCAATCAATTGAATTTACCACAGGTGGACTCCAATCAAGGTGTCGAAACATCTCAAAGATGATCAAGAGAAATGGGAGGCACCTGAACTAAATTTCAAGTGTCATAGCAAAGGGTATGAATACTTATGTCAATGTGATATTTCAGTTTTTTCTTATTAATAAATTTGCAAAACTTTCTAAAATCCTGTTTTCTCTTTGTCATTATGGGGTATTGAGTGTAGATGGATGAGGGAAAAAATGAATTTAAACGATTTCAGCATAAGGCTGCAACATAACAAAATGTGAAAAAAGTGAAGGGGTCTGAATACTTTCTGAATGCACTGTATATATATGATCCTTGTATATATATATATATATATATGACACTTGCTCGTACAAAGGCATACGGATCCACAAACTTGTTAATTGAAGTGTCAATACCATTCTGTGAAACATGACATTATAATCGTTGTAAACCGTGAACACATCATTGTCAAGCGCCCGTTTAAATGTGTTTATTTTTCACTCACCACAAATCAAGGAGCAATTCGTTGACGTTGTGGTTTAAATTTCTTACAATGTATACGGTGGCACAAAGAGAATTGTTATACGAGGTACACGTTTCCATTCCTTTTGTAATCTCATCCCGAGCAAAGGAGCTATATACATTACACTTAACACAAAACGCAGCCATGCTCATGAAACGCGCATCTCACCCGTTCATTATGAAGACTATTGTGACGACACAACCACGACCTCATTTCAGATTCCATGTATTTCGCCGCGTTTGGACTCGTCTCTCTCGGGCGTCTCACAATGAATATCAAACGAACCATTCACCGGAAAAAAGTAGCTCAAATGAAAGAGGTTTGGCGCGTTATTATCAATCACAGAGTAAGTGAATAGAGCTTTGTACAAACATATTAAATCCAAACGGAAAACTGTTGAATATATGTTTTACAATTTGCACCTTCAATTAGCCCGTGTGTTGTGATGTTCAAACGCGCATCGCTTCTCGCTATTAAAGCGCTTCACTTTTGACACAAAAATGACGTCACCGATAGGACTCGGCTCCGTTTGAAAGTATTATTTAGGGAATTGTTTAAAACAGCAACACGATGAGCATTAACACAGTGAACGGGCTTTGTTGCTCCTGCTGTGAATGAGATTAATATGAAGATTAGGGACTCCAATTGGGAATGTGATTTTAAGTGTCGTGGGAATTGTAAAATTAACAGAAAGAAACATTATATATATACACTACATGACCAAAAGTATGTGGACACCCGAAGATCAAACATTTCATTCCAAAATCATGGGCATTAATATGGAGTTGGTCGCCCCCCTTTGCTGCAATAACAGCCTCCACTCTTCTGGGAAGGCTTTCCACTAGATGTTGGAACATTGCTGCGGGGATTTGCTTCCATTCACCCACAAGAGCATTAGTGAGGTCGGGCACTGATGTTGGGCGATTAGACCTGGCTCGCAGTCAGCGTTCCAATTCATCCCAAAGGTGTTCGATGTGGTTGAGGTCAGGGCTCTGTGAAGGCCAGTCAAGCTCTTCCACACCGATCTCGACAAACCATTTCTGTATGGACCTCGCTTTGTGCACGGGGGCATTTTCATGCGGAAACAGGAAAGAGCCTTCCCCAAACTGTTGCCACAAAGTTGGAAGCACACCATCGTCTCGAATGTCATTGTTTGCTGTAGTGTTAAGTTTTCCCTTCAATGGAACTAAGGGGCTGAGCCGGAACCATGAAAAACAGCCCCAGACCATTATTCCTCCTCCACCAAAATTTACAGTTGGCACTATGCATTCAGGCAGGTAGCGTTCTCCTGGCATCCGCCAAACCCAGATTAGTCTGTTGGATTGACAGATGGTGAAGTGTGATTCATCAATCCAGAGAACGCGTTTCCACTGTTCCAGAGTCCAATGGCGGCGAGCTTTACACCACTCCAGCCGACCCTTGGCATTGCACATGGTGATCTTAGGCTTGTGTGCGGCTGCTCGGCCATGGAAACCCATTTCATGAAGATCCCGACGAAGAGTTGTTGTGCTGCTGTTGCTTCCAGAGGCAGTTTGGAACTCGGTAATGAGTGTTGCAACCGAGGACAGACGATTTTTACACGCTACGTGCTTCAACACTCGGCGGTCCCATTCTGTGAGCTTGTGTGGCCTACCACTTTGCGACTGAGCTGTTGTTGCTCCTAGACGTTTCCACTTCACAATAACAGCACTTACAGTTCACCAGGGCTGCTCCAGCAGGGCAGCAATTTGACGAACTGACTTGTTGGAAAGGTGGCATCCTATGACGGTGCCAAGTTGAAAGTTACTGAGCTCTTCAGTATGGCCCATTCTACTGCCAATGTTTGTTTATTGTGAATGCATGGCTGTGTGCTTGATTATATATTCCTGTCAGAATATATATATTATATTGCTATGGTTTTGAGATGTGTACAGTGAGCTTAATAAAGGTTAATGGTTGCCCCCCACAGATAGTCACCCAAGCAACATGTAGCCTCGTTTGTAGTATAGTTATGTCTTAGTATATGTGAGAGTAGGCCCCTTCCAGTGTTAATCCTGCATTGTGTAAAGACAGGAGAATAGGTCCTACTTTGGCAAACCATTCCACCTCTGTGGGCGCAATCCAGTTTGTTAAGCATTGGTTGTTCATTAGTCGAGCTAACACGAGGTAGTCCTAAAAAGGTGGGGGCGGCGTTGAGGTCGGGAGTGGCAGAGGCAATGACGGTAAGCATGAGCCGCCAATCAGGGCTCAGAGGTGGTGGTGTCAGAGGGCGTGGTGGGAAGAATCTGGTGAGTTCCAGAAGGCTCGCGGGGCGGGGCTAGATAACCCGATGCGCAAAGCCCTCAACAGGACTTGCAGAGGACTTGCAGAGGAGAGGACTTGCCGTGGGCAGAAGACTTGCCGGGGGAAGAGGACTGGCAGAGGACTTGCAGAGGAGAGGACTTTCTGGGGGAAGAGCACTTGCAGAGGAGAGGGAGAGGACTTGCATCACTCACACTGTATGAACTTGACTATCGCTAGAGATACGCGGGCGCAGCCAGGGCGTTGATAACTTGGGCATTTCAGCCAAGCAAGTGAACGAAGCTGCGTAACCGCCCTTCGCCATAAAAGCCGTCCCGCCTTTGCCATAAAAGCCCTCCCTGCAGTTCACCCCGATATATCACCATTGCTCGAGAGACGCGCTGCGTGGCCTTGTCTTCGCCTACCTCCATCTTCACGGATGTGCCGGGGACCGTGGAGAGTTGCACGAGAACCATCATTGGATGCGCTGGGGAACACCTGACCATCTGCAATACCCCGTGTGAGTGTGTCAGACGGGCCCGTTTTCTTTGGGAATTAAGAATAAGACTGTATAAGGATTTCCCTGTGTCTCTTCATCCTGAACTGTATATATGCGTGATACCCATTAAATCAATCTGCTCTTCCTTTCTTCTGAATTAGATCGTTCCCGTGATTTCTCCATTGACTAAGCGTGGCATGAATAAGATCGCTCCAATCGGGATCCACTATCTATAACTGCGCGGATCACGTGTACGCAAACCGCTCGGCGTATTCCAACCACACGTGGTTCGTGCGAGGCTTGTTTCCTCGTTTCCATGGCGGCGCGAGTACTTAGGTACGAGCGAGAATTTGGTCCCAGAACCATATTTTGCGCTCGCCCGGAAAGGACGTAATAAGCCCCGGTTCGCGCCAGGCCAGTAAAGACAAGGGGATTAATCCCCCCTTGATAAGGGGAGAAGGCCGGCGACAGAACCATAACAATATATTCCCGGTGTGTACCCTGGTTTAGAATAGGTACACCGTATCCCTGCATGTCGTAAGAGGTGACAAAGAGGGTTGGCGTCAGGTAGGGCATCCGGCCATAAAAACATTGCCTCAAAAAGAGAGTGTCAGGAATGGGTGTGGCTGAAATAACCGAATCCACTAATTAGAAGTGGTGTCCGCATACTTTTGGGCATGTAGTGTATATATGAAGCCTGATGTTGGCTTAACGGTTCGGGTGCGGGCTTTGGATCCTTGGATCATGAGTTCGAATCCTGGTTGATCGTTGAATTAACGCAAGGGGATTGACTCAGCCTGTCATCCTTCCGAGGTTGGCAAATTGATTACCAGCTTGCTGGGATGAATGAGCCATTCGGGTATCTTGCATTGGAGCGGCGACCCATCCAGGATTGTGCCCAATAGCCAAGGAAACTGCTTTGGCAGCCCTATGCATTGTCACGGTGCAAAAAGGGGATTGTTGACAAATGTCTCCTCCTATGGTATCCATGGAAATCTCCACGCATGGTTTGCGGACTTCCTCTCTGGTTGTAGTCAACATGTGGCCCTGAATGGAATTTTCTCATCTCCCCTTCTTGTTCAGGCTGGAGTTCCCCAAGGCAGTGTTCTGGGCCCTGTGCTTTTTCTGGTCTTCATCAATGATCTCTCCGACTCTCTGGAAAATCCTCTCTATCTCTTTGCTGATGACTCCACTCTCTGACGCTCCATACCTCATCCCTCAGATCGGCAGTCCGCAGCCTCCTCACTCTCTGCAGACCTGGATAAAATCACAGACTGGTCAAACAAGTGGAACATGTCTTTCAATCCTAACAAATCTCACACTGTCACTATGTCTCTTCAAAAGACCGTCTGGACAACCCTCCCCCCTACTTTCTCAACAATCCTCTCCCAGAAGTTCTGTCACTCAAGCTTTTGGGTCTCACTATCTGCCATGATCTCTCCTGGGAAAACCACATTTCCAAGCTGGCCTCCAAAGCCAGTCGCCGACTGGGCATCCACCGTCATGCGAAGAACTCTGAGGGCCTTTCACTCACTCACGGCAGGCAGGTAGGTGGTCTTTCTGTCTCACCGCAGCCCCCCCCTCCCCCCCGCCCCAGCCCTGTTTGTGCTCTGTCCCCCAAATACTCCTACAGGTCGCACAAAATCTGCCCACATCCCTCTTCTGGTGAAACTGCCAATATCAAGACTCTCTGCTCACCTTCACTCTTACATTCCTCCTTTTCCCACCTCTGGAACAAACTCCCTCACTCTCTTCAATCCCACTCATCCCTCCAGGTCATTAAAATAGCTGTTCACCACCATCCTTTATCTTCCCCCATTCAAAACCGTAATCTTTTCTACCCCTGTTAATACACCCCAAATCCACTTTTCTGAAATACCGACTTCTTTCTTGGAAGTCCTAGCAGTGTCCATGTGTTTCTTACCTCTCCCACGCCCCACACCCCTTCCCGTTCCTCCTCCCCCCAAGCCCTCTCCCTCCCACAGATCTCCCGATGTCCCTGCTCTCAAATGTTGTACTTGTGTGTTTCCCTCTCTCTCCCCATCTTGTCTCCCGTTCCCTTTATTTCGTCTTATGTGTCCGTTTTTTTTTTTTTGTCATTAATGTTAGGTCTTACACGAGCCGCGATCTTGTCTACAAAAATAATAATAATAATAATATCACAGGCACCTTTTGAGCTAGGAAGCTGATATTTGGACATGACAATGACCAAGGGATTTGGCTGTAAAGGCTATTTTTGATTTATTGATTTTTGATTCATCAATTAATCATTTAATTATCCAATTAACTATTTGATTGATTAATTTTCTAAAAGTTACAGATTCGGATCAAACGATGGTGGTTTAGGCATAGGCATAGTGAAGGGGGGGGGGGGAGGGGGAGTCGGGGGAAGAGTGGTGGCGGACGGGTCGACCACCCCGAGCGCGACCATGGATGGGGCGCCAAATGGCATCCTCAAAAACACGGTTTAATGCTACATTTTGTGAAACTTGTGTAGTATATAAATTATAATACAACAGACTCCTCGTGGTGTCACGAGATGTAACCTTCAGAACCTTCAATGGTATCACGAGATGTATTATGTGTCAATTAAGAGGCTGCTCGCTGCGTAAATCCCTTATTTTATCTAATTGTGAATCTTTCAATAGACGAGGTGATTAATCCTGTAATATGGAGAGATCGCCCATGATAGACTGAAGGGATGGAGGGGTGGGGTTATAATTGGTGCAGATTTGTCGTAATGACGTAATTACGTGTGGATCACATCCAGATTTCTGCACTGTACAGCCCAATTAGCAATGGCAAGGATCACCAGACAAGTTAGTTCATTAACTTCCTTGTCTATCATTTTTCCTGTCGACGTCTTGGATTGGAATCCCAACTTTCCTATCATTTCACCCTCTTTATAGTTTATAGTGTATGCGGCCATCCGAGGATAATTGTAATAAGTGATCTTCCAGTTGCTTATTACATACATATATCGGAGGAAAATAAAATTCCATCAAATAAGAAAAGTTACTTCTGTAATTTCAAAACTTTATTTTCTATCTTGTTACACTTTGACGAATCACATGACTCAATTTTGTGATGTTACTCATCTAATCTGCATGTTAATTATCAACTCAAACCAATACATTAAATTTCCTAGTTTTCGTCATTACTTTTGAGGAATTATTCACATTCGTTCAGATTTGGAGTATGTATATATTCATCATGAACTAACCAACATGTATAGAAGTACTACAGTGCGTATCAAAAAAAGGTAATCTTCAACACAAAGCTCACAGCGGTGGAGCATGCCCTGAACTGCTCATCTCACCATAGCCAGGTCAAAGCATCCACTTCATGTCGAATACGGCCCTGCAATTCGTCAATATCATGGGGAGGAGTTACGAACACCTTGTTCTTTAAATGTCCCCAAAGGAAATAATCACATGGTGTGAGGTCAGGTGATCTTGGCAGCCATTCCACTGCATGGTTGAGGGCGATGACTCGGTCTCCAAAGAGTTCCCTCAGTCGATCTTGGACAGTGATGTGCTGGGGCGCCGTCTTGGGCCCACCAGAGATATCTGAAGACACCACGAACCTGTCGCTCAAAGTTCTCCTCCAGCTGCGGTAAAACTTCATCATTGATCATCTGCAGATACCTGTTACCATTGACATTCCTTTGAAAAAAAAATGGTCCGATCCCCTGACCACTTCCACAAAGTCCCAACCAAACAGTCCACTTTTGTTGATTAATGTTGGTGTCAAAATTAAATTCTGGGGGTTGTCCTGTTGGTGCATATTCAAGAACATTATGGGTATTGACCTTGCCGTCCATGGCGAAAGCAGCTTCATCGCCGACAACGAGATACCGCAGGAAATTGACATCTGCTTCGCAACGTGCTATCAACCATCTGGCAAGCACCGGCCTCCTGGCAAAATCCCCTGCCCTAAGTTGATGCCGGATGTGAATCTGATATGGATGTTGGTGGAGGTCCAGTCTTGTGATTTGGTTGAATGTTGCCGAAGACAATCCCGTCCCATTTCGTGGTTTGGTTTCACCAGTTTGGTGAAAGGTTGTAACCACGAAGGTCCGCTGTTCAGTCATAAGTTGAACCATCTTTTCAATGACTCAGACTGTCTCTAAACCCATACACTGTAGGCCCATCTTAAATACCCATCTTAAACAAAGGATGACGCAACCAACGATTACCAGACCAGCTTAACAATTTTACATAATCAACTTGGCAGTCGACAAGTAATGCGTCCATTTCAAACTGTCTTGCACCGATTAGCCAAACTTGTAAAAATGCGATTTGAACTTGTCATTTTCAATGAACATGTACTCAGTCATGTGTGACAGCAATGATGCATGAAAGGCATCAATGGAAAGCTGAGGATCTCCTCATAATTGGTAAACCACATGTGAATTGTCAAACTAAATAAACTTTGCATATTAACCCCTTGAATTCGGATTACCTTTTTTTTGATACGAACTGTATATTTAAAAATACATTAAACATTTTGTAAAATTAGCTTTACCTCATCAGAGGATCATAAAACGTTAAGTACTGCATCTATTTCTAGTTTAGGACATTTGATCCACTGAAAAGATGAACTATGCCAAATTTTAAATTCGCTGCTCTTCTGCTTCAAAATTTATGATTCCATTCCATAAGCATATAGATTCCATAAGATTCCATTCCATAACCAAACCCTGGTGTTGGGCTAGCGGCTAGGGTGCCGGCTTAGGATCCTAGGATCCTGGGTTCGAATCCCGGTCGATCGCTGAATTAACGCCAGGGGGGTTGACTCAGCCTGTCATCCTTCCGAGGTCGGCTAATTGAGTACCAGTTCACTGGTAATTCCCTGTTTGTCGTTAAAGGCGGCAAAAAGAGTTGGCGTTAGGAAGGGCATCCGGCCCTAAAACATTGCTTCAAAAAGGGGACCGAAAAACAACAACAACCACGGTTCCCGAAAAAGGCCAACCCCCGCTTGCGGGGAAAAATGGCCTCTAAAGGTGGTTTTTTAAATTTTTTTATTCCATAAGCATATACCAGTAAATATACAGACTTTGCATTTAATAAGGAATATATTTTTTTTCTTGACTTGGGTTTACTTTCTTAACTCAGTATATCAATCTAGTGAGTTTCTTTTACACTTTGGTGATTTATTTGTTAAAATAACCATGTCACTGATTGTCTGTCGCAGCAAGAAGTCAACAACAGGATTATATCACAGGTGGCGTGGCAAAATGTACGGACAGGTGCATTTGATGATTGGCTTCACAGTCGGGTATACAAGGGTTGTTGCATCTGTATTAGTGGAAAACAACTGCTGCACATCTCCAAAAGTTATTGCCGCTTCCTCTGGAGATGGTCCGTCAACTCGACAATGCTGTTTGTCATGGAGTGGTGGCTTTACGAAATTACGGCATTAAACAGCGTGCTATTGCTCGGCAGTATGGCATCACTCAAGGTCAGGTGTCAAAGATCCTGAAACGAAATGCTCAGAGGGGTGTCCCTACTCCAATACCGAGGCCAGGACGTCCCCCGCAGAACCACAAGGAGGGATGATCGCCAGCTGCACCGGTTAGTCCGCAATGGCCGTACCAAGTCAGCTAATCGGCTTAGGGCTGAGTGGCAGCAACTGACAAATGTGCCTGTATCCAGAAGGCTAGTCAACCAACGACTGGTTCAAGCAGGCTATCGTGCCAGGCGTCCCCTGAGAAAGCCACGCCTGACCAGACAACACCACCAGCGCCGATTGCAGTGGGCCAGAGAGCACCGTCAATGGCAGCCAGGACACTGGAATCACGTGATCTTCAGTGACGAGTCTAGATTTCTGGTCTATCGTCAAGATGGCTGCATCCGAGTGCGCAGACAAGTGCATGAAGCCTACAACAAAGATTGTATAGTGCCAAGAGTCCAAGCTGGAGGTGGTGGGGTGACCGTTTGGGCTGCTTTTCATGCAGGGGGCAAAACTGACCTGGTTGTTCTGAATGGAAACCTGAACCAGTTCAAGTACAGGGCCATTCTGGAAGAAACATTGCTTCCATTTGCTCGTGCAGCCTTTCGAGGAAACTTTGTCTTCCAAGATGACAATGCACGGCTTCATCGTGCTCGCATGATCCAACACTTTCTTGCTGACCGTGGTGTAGAGCATATGGAGTGGCCTGCCATGTCCCCGGATATGAATCCGATAGAGAACTTGTGGGCAGAATTAACGTGTCAAATCGACCACTTGGACCAGCAGCCGACCTCTGTGCGTGAATTGCAGCAGGCTATTGTCACTGCATGGTAAGCGATTCCTGTCCAAACCTTGGCAAATCTCGTGAACAGCATGCCTCAATGTGTACGTGCTCTCCTGAATGCTCGTGAGGGTTACACGAAGTACTGAACTGTAATTTTACTGTCCGTAATCCCAGTCGTAATTTAACTTTAGTTTTGTTAAAAAAACAAATATTATGATATTACATTTTGTGATGTGATATTTGAAAAATAATTTTTATTTATTAATAATTTGTTAGTGATTTTTGAAAAATGATTTTATTGATAATATCACTTGTAACCATGATTTTATGCCTCTCTCTTTCACAGTAGAGTTTCTTTAATCCCTGCCTGCGTGTACACACAAAATACGCCATGACGTATGACCCATGTCATATGACGTATAGTGGACTCAGTGTGGACAGCCATGTGAGGGAAAAAAGTGAAGGCGGTGCTGGCACTCGAAGGGTCTGGACAGAATGGTAAACGTGTTGAGAGGCCTCAACAAGTGTGGTGGACTGGCAGAATGGCCTCGAGGTACGCACACTCACCTTTAAGCTGTCGAGCCTGGGTCCGAACTCTGACTGAGCAACATCCAAAATGGCATCTCGTTGTTTCACAGTCGGGGCGATTCATCAATGTGTGTGGGGTCCCTTGGACGGGCGTTAAACTGGGTGTCCCGTTTGCCGGCATTAGTTGGTGGACGTTAAAGATCCCACGATGTTCCTCGGTAAGAGTAGGTGAGCTTAGCTCTGCTGCTGAGCCCGCTGGGGAAGCCTAGATCCCCCCTATATGGACCCCCAATATGCCAGTGCCCGTGGGGCGCTAGTATTCACTCTTCGCTCCGAGCGCCCCGAACCCTAACTACACCACTGGGTTTAGGTATGCTATTAGTATGAGCCAATTTATTAATTATTTAATTATTTTACAATTACTACTTATTTGTTTTCATTATTAATCCACATTATTTATTTTCTTTCTCATCTGGGCAATATCTCAAGCACCTTTTGAGCGAGGAAGCTGATATTTGTACATGCCAATGACCAAGTGATTTGGCTGTAAAGGGTATTTTTGATTTATTGATTAATCAATTGATCAGTAATTATTATTTAATTATCCCATTGATGATAAAATTAATTAATTTTCAAAAAGTTAGATTCGTATGAAACACTGGTGGTTTCGGTATGCCATTAGCCAATTGATTAACAAATTAATTATTTTACAATTCTACTTATTTATTTTCATTATTAATCATTTTTTTATTTTCTTTCTCATCTGGGCAATATCTCAGGCACCTTTTGAGCTAGGAAGCTGATATTTGGACTTGAGAGTGACCGAGTTATTTGGCTGTAAAGGTTATTTTTGACTTATTTATTAATCAATTAATCGAGTAATTATTATTTAATTATCCCATTAAGTTTGATTCGTATGAAACACTGGTGGTTTAGGTATGCCATTAGCCAATTGATTCATAAATTAATAATTTTATGATTGTTATTTATTTATTTTAATTACGTAATTAATCAATCAATTATTGTACACCTCTCCCTCCAAATACCATTCCTATGTGGTGTACGGTGGTATTGTCAGGTGCCGAAGCTCCCCGGAAATGCCACGCGCTGGATAATGTTATTTATTTATTTATTTGGTATGGGGGCGGTGTACTTTGAATGTACCTGTACCTGTTTTACATTTGTTGGGTGTTAAAACTGAGTTTTAATTTAAATTACTGAAGGGTGTTATAATCTCTGATAGCGACTGGATCGTTCATGACTCCTTGTATGTAACCTATATAAACTCCTATGGTTTAATGTATTTAATATTGTTGTTTGGTGCCTTTATTTACTCCTGTGCTTTAGATTAGTGTACTACTACTATAGTTGAGTGCATTTACTCCTGTGGTTATTACATTTACTTATGTGGTTTAGTGTATTTACTCCTGGGGTTGTTATATTTACTCCTGTGGTTATTACATTTACTTGTAGCGGTTACCGCTGGATGCACACAATCGCCTTGCACCGGCCAGAACACGGCCAGACGCGCCTCTCCCGGGCATGCCCGGACTCACTGTTCCCGGGCACGCCCGAACCTCCCGGGCACGCCCGGTCTCGTCTTTCCCGGGCATGCCCGCTCTCGCCTTTCCAGGGCTCGCCCAGAGCGTCCGGGCATGCCCGCTATCGCCTTTTCAGGGCTCGCCCAGAGCGTCCGGGCATGCCCGCTATTGCCTTTTCAGGGCTCGCCCAGAGCGTCCGGGCATGCCCGCTATCGCCTTTTCAGGGCTCGCCCAGAGCGTCCGGGCATGCCCACTATCGCCTTTCCAGGGCTCGCCCAGAGCGCCCGGGCACGCCCAGCCTCGACTTGCCAGGCCGCAGCCAAACACGCCCGGGCAGGTCCAGACTCGCCTTTCCAAGGCTCGCCCTTGACACCCAGGCATGCCCGGTATAGCTTTTGCCGGGCAAACTTCCCGACATAAATGTGTATATATATTGCTGCCCGATAAACGGGCTTGTCCGAATACCTGAGCTGTTTTGTTTCAATAAAGCAACTCGGACGAATTCCGTCTTTGGTCGCGTCAATTCTTTCGACTCGCGTTGGAGCGCAGTTCCTTCATTGGTGACCTACCGACATGGATACGGCAGTGACGCTTAAACTGCCTACCTTCTGGGAGGCTCACGCGGCTGTTTGGTTCGCTCAGGCGGACTCTCAGTTCGCCCTGCGAGGCATCACCGCGGACGACACCCGCTTCCACCATGTTGTGGCGGCGCTCGGTTCCGCCACCGCAGCCCGCGCCTTGAGCCTCCTCGAGCACCCGCCGGCTGCTGACAAATACGACGTGCTGAAGACACTCCTCCTCGACGCTTTCGCCCTCTCACCGGCAGCACGCGCACGGCGCCTGCTCGCTCTGCCCGAGCTCGGCGACACGCGCCCGTCAGAGCGCATGGACTATATGCTCTCGTTGCTCGGTGAGCACTCTCCGGATTTTCTGTTCTGCGAGCTGTTCCTTCGCCAGCTGCCTCACCTGGTACGCCTCGCCCTGGCTGGCACGTTGATCACGGATTCCCGCGCCCTCGCCAGGGAAGCCGATAAGATCTCCTCGGCGGGCCAGCACATCGGCGCGGTTACCTGGAGCCCGCCGCCGTCCGAGGCGACGCCCACGACGCCCGAGCGCCCTGCGCGGTTGGAGGCCGAACTGCCGGTGCAACTGGCGGCCGCCACGCTGCACCGCCCGCTTCCGACACGACGGCCGGGGCCACCACCTGACCGGGCGTGGTGTTATTACCACGCCAGGTTCGGACACAAGGCTCGGACGTGCCGGCCCCCGTGCACTTTCGGCAGGTCGGGAAACGGCTGGGCCGGCGTTCATTCCCAGCCATGAGCGCCGGCCACTCGGGCAACTTGCTGTTTATTCGGGACAAAGCGTCTGGGCGGCGTTTCCTGTGTGACACCGGCGCCCAACTGAGCGTCATACCCGCCTCCGAGCAGGACAGGCAGGACGCCGTTTGCGGCCCCTCTTTGGTCGCTGCTAATGGCTCGGCCATACGCACTTTCGGCCCACGCATCGTCACCCTCTGCTTCGGCAGCCAGCGTTTTCAATGGACTTTTGTGACCGCCTGCGTCCCCATGGCTTTGCTGGGCGCCGACTTCCTCTGCGCGCACGGGCTGCTGGTCGACGTCAAACGTCGTCGCCTTGTCAACGCCGAGACCTTCAGCTCCCTGGCGTGCACGATGAGCAGCTCTGCGCCGACCGAACTGGCGTGCGCCCTCCCGGCAGCGAACGAGTTCGCTCGCCTGCTCGCGGAATTCCCGGCCCTCACGCGGCCGACGTTTTCGGCCGTCGCGGTGCGGCACGGGATCGAGCACCACATACCCACTATGGGCCCGCCGGTCTACGCCAGGGCCCACCGCCTCGACCCGGCCAAGCTCGCCATGGCGAAGGCCGAGTTCGACGCGTTGGAGCACCTCGGCATCGTGCGGCGCTCCGATAGCGCGTGGGCCTCGCCACTGCACATCGTGCCAAAGCCGGGGGGTGGATGGCGCCCGTGTGGTGACTAACGCCGTCTCAACGACGCTACCACCCCCGACAGGTACCCGATCCCGCATATTCAGGACTTTTCCGCCCGTTTGGCGGGACGGGTCATCTTTTCGAAAATTGACCTGATACGGGGCTACCACCAGGTACCTGTCCGGGCGGCCGACGTCCCGAAGACGGCCGTCATCACGCCGTTCGGCCTGTGCGAATTTTTGCGGATGCCGTTTGGCCTCAAGAACGCGGCCCAGGCGTTCCAGCGCTTGATGGACAGCGTGCTGCGCGACCTGCCGTTTCTTTTCGTCTATCTGGACGATATCCTCGTCGCCAGCACGTCCCGCGCCGAGCACCTCCTCCACCTCCGAACACTGTTCGGTCGCCTCAGCGAGCACGGCTTAATTGTCAACCCGGTCAAATGCCACTTCGGCGCAACGACCGTTGACTTTTTGGGCCACCGCATCACCAAGACCGGGGCCGTGCCGTTGCCGACCAAGGTCGAGGCCATCACCACGTTCCCGCGTCCCCGTTCCATCAAGGCCCTCCAAGAGTTCCTCGGCATGGTGAATTTTTATCACCGATTCGTGCCCCGCGCTGCTCAGCTCATGCGGCCCCTTTACGAGGCCCTCCGGGGCAAGCCGGCCAAGCATGACATTGTTTGGTCCGCGGCCATGGACACGGCCTTCGCCAGCACCAAACGGGCCCTCGCCGACGCAATGCTGCTGGCTCACCCGGAGATCAACGCGCCCATTGCCCTCACTACGGACGCCTCCAACTACGCGGTGGGCGCCGTCCATGAGCAATGGGTGGACGGGGTTTGGCAGCCACTCGCTTTTTTCAGCCGGCAACTCCGGCCGAACGAGTTAAACTACAGCACGTTCGACCGCGAGCTGCTCGGGCTATTCCTGGCCGTTCGCCATTTCCGACACCTCCAGGAGGGCCGCCCGTTCATGGCTTTTGTCGACCACAAGCCGTTGGTCTACGCAATGGCTAAGGTCACGGAGCCGTGGTCAGCCCGCCAGCAGCGCCACCTCTCTGCCGTGTCGGAGTTCACCACGGACATCCGGCACGTCGCCGGCAAAGACAACGCCGTGGCCGACTGTCTTTCTCGGGCCAGCGCGAACGTGGTCCACCTCGGCGTGGACTTCGCGCTCATGGCGGCCGACCAGACCACCGACGCCTCGGTGCAGGCACTCCGTGCGGCGGACACGGGCCTCCGCCTGGCCGGCATTCCCTTCACGGGCACCGTCCTGCTCTGCGACGTCTCCCAGGGCCAGCCTCGCCCCATCGTGCCCGTTTCCTGGCAGCGCCGCATCTTCGCCTCCATCCACGGCCTTTCTCACCCGGGCCGGAAAGCTTCTCAGAAGCTGGTGTCGGCGCGTTTCGGCTGGCACGGCCTTCGACGAAACATCCGCGACTGGGCCAACGCCTGCACGGCCTGCCAGCGGGTCAAGGTCCACCGCCACACCCAGGCCCCGCTGGCACCTTTCGCCGTGCCTGAACGGCGTTTCGACCACGTCCACGTGGACCTGGTGGGTCCCCTGCCCCCCTCGCGGGGGTTCACCCACCTGCTCACCATGGTGGACAGGACCACCAGGTGGCCGGAGGCCGTGCCCCTCGCCTCCACCACCACCGCCGACATGGCGCAGGCGTTCATCGCCACCTGGGTCGCGCGCTTCGGCGCACCAGCGGACATCTCGTCCGACCGCGGCCCACAGTTCACGTCTGAGCTTTGGGGCGCGGTCGCCCGTTTGTTGGGGGTCACGCTGCACCGCACCACGGCCTACCACCCCCAAGCCAACGGGTTGTGCGAGCGGTTTCACCGCTCCATGAAGGCCGCACTCATGGTCGGCCTTCAGGACGACGGTTGGGCCGACCGGCTGCCGTGGGTCCTTTTGGGCCTTCGCACGGCCCCCAAGGAAGACCTCCAGGCGTCCGCCGCCGAGCTCGTCTACGGCCAGCCGCTCCGCGTCCCGGGCGAATTCGTGCCCGACGCTACCAGTCCCTGGTCCGCCGCTCGCCAGCGCTCGGACCTCCAGGAGGCCGCCCGACGATTTGCCCCCGTGCCGACGTCCCGCCACGGTGGCCCCCAGTCCTACGTCCCCCCGGCGCTTCGCACAGCGGAGTACGTCTTTGTGCGTCATGACGCGCACCGGGGGCCACTCCGGCCGCCGTACGACGGGTCCTGCGACGGGGCGACAAGTCTTTAATCGTCGACTTCGGCGGCCGGCTGGACCGGATTTCTGTGGACCGCCTCAAACCGGCGCACATGGACGTCGACCGACCACCACGGTTGGCCCTTCCTCCGCGGCGAGGCCGCCCCCCGTCCACAGTTCCCCCTGCTCGACCACCCACCACCACGTCGGACCCCTCCCCATGACCCTCCAGGGGTCGCTTCGGCCGGGTCATCCGGACCCCCCTTAAATTGACCCTGCCGGTGCAGGTCGATTCTGGAGGGGCGTGTGTAGCGGTTACCGCTGGATGCACACAATCGCCTTGCACCGGCCAGAACACGGCCAGATGCGCCTCTCCCGGGCATGCCCGGACTCACTGTTCCCGGGCACGCCCGAACCTCCCGGGCACGCCCGGTCTCGTCTTTCCCGGGCATGCCCGCTCTCGCCTTTCCAGGGCTCGCCCAGAGCATCCGGGCATGCCCGCTATCGCCTTTTCAGGGCTCGCCCAGAGCGCCCGGGCACGCCCAGCCTCGACTTGCCAGGCCGCAGCCAAACACGCCCGGGCAGGTCCAGACTCGCCTTTCCAAGGCTCGCCCTTGACACCCGGGCATGCCCGGTATAGCTTTTGCCGGGCAAACTTCCCGACATAAATGTGTATATATATTGCTGCCCGATAAACGGGCTTGTCAGAATACCTGAGCTGTTGTTTCAATAAAGCAACTCGGACGAATTCCGTCTTTGGTCGCGTCAATTCTTTCGACTCGCGTTGGAGCGCAGTTCCTTCATACTGATGTGGTTTAGTGTATTTACTCTTGGGGTTGTTATATTTACTCCTGTGGTTATTAGTTATTACATTTACTGATGTGGTTTAGTGTATTTACTCCTGTGGTTTTTATATTTACTCCTGTGGTTTTTGAATTTTCTTGAATTTTGAGTGGCGATGAAATGCGTGTGTGTGTGTGTGTGTGTGTGTGTGTGTGTGTGTGTGTGTGTGTGTGTGTGATGTGTGATTGTATGTGTGATGTGTGTGTGAGATTGTGTGTGTGATGTGTGTGTGATTTGTGTTTGATTGTGTGTTTGATTGTGTGTGATGTGTGTGTGATGTGTGTGTTTGATTGTGTGTGTGATGTGTGTGTGATGTGTGTGTGATTTGTGTTTGATTGTGTGTTATATGTGTGTGAGATTGTGTGTGTCTGTGTGTGTGATTGTGTGTGCATGTGTATGTGGGTGTATGTGTATACATATGTGGGTGTGTGATTGTGTGTGTGTGTAATGTGTGTGTGTGTGTGTGTGTGTGTGTGTTTGATTGTGTGTGTGATTGTGTGTGTGTGTGTGATTGTGTCTGATGTGTGTTTGATTGTGTGTGTGATTGTGTGTGAGAGATTGTGTGTGTCTGTGTGTGTGATTGTGTGTACATGTGTGTGTGATTGCGTGTGTATGTGTGTATGTGGATGTATGTGTATACATATGTGGGTGTGTGATTGTGTAAGTGTATATATGTGTGTGTGTGTGTGTGTGTGTGTGTGTGTGTGTGTGTGTGTGTGTGTGTGTGTGTGTGTGTGTGTGTGTGTGTGTGTGTGTGTGTGTGTACGTGTTTATATGTATGTTTACAATATGCTGTTCAGTTCAGTATACAAGTGTTCAAACTAAAGTGTTAGTACACAGACATCGTTAGCATTGTTAATGTACGAGCCTGGGGCAGTTATTGTGTGGTCATAATTACACAGGTGATAAATCAAACATCCATTCGTGTCGCGACGTGTTTACACGCAAACTGCAGTTGCACGACATTTCACACAGTAATATTTATAATTACAGAAGAAACATTATCCAATTACAAGACAACACGGCTAATTAAAACATTGCAAACATTCTTTAAGCACGCAAGTTAAATTAAAATTGTAACTGCACAGCATTGTGTATATTTAATTATATATTTCTCCTTCTCCCATTGGTAAATTGCTCCGTTTTTGCAAGTGATGTTTACGAACTCGAATTTGTGGGAGAGTCGCACGCTCCAGATTCTTAACATTTCCATTTGACCCACAATCATCAAAAGGAATTTTATATTTCACTTCAATATTGTCTGTGGAAATTTTCTACATTCTATTTCATTCAATGGATTTCACTGTTTCTCATTCATCACGTGGAATTTTCCATTCATTCCTCGTACGGTCGTTTCAAATAAGTTTGACATTTTGTGATCGATTTTCACGAACTTTTGGATCAGATCAAAGTGACTCGAACCCCTGGAACACTCCCACATCCCTTCCATGAGAAATATCGGTTTTCTTGGGAACTTGACATTTGACTCTTGGAGTAGCAATTCCAGGTGTACATTTGCGACTTCCTTGGCAAAAGATAACACACAGTTTTGAAGTGAAAGTTCGTTATGTGCAACCGAGCAATAAGGGCTCTGAAGGTCAACTTCCATTTTATTGTGTTTGAATGTATGTATGTATATATATATATATATCTGTGCAGTGTCTGTCTTGTCACTGAACTACTTCCTCAAACCTTTGTGAAATCGTACCAAACTTCTGGTATGCACCTGCACCTATCTCTCCTGATATGTCCAAAGGGTATTCTTATTCTTATTTTGAAAAAAAAAAAATGTTTTCAACTTAAATCTTCAACTTCATTTGTTTATAAAATGTAATATCACGTATATTACAAATACATTGTGCAAAATAATTGTTTGTATTATGATTGGTGTAAACCATGACAAAACAGCAACTCAGGTACAGTCATCTATCTATACATCTACATATCTGGGCAGTGTCTGTGTTGTCACTGAACTATTCCCTCAAACTTTTGTTTCTGTGGTGGTGAGGTGTTTTTAATAACGTGGTGGTGAGGTGTTTCGGATTACATGGTGGAGAGGTGTTTTGAATTACGTGGTGATGAGGTGTTTTGAATTACCTGGTGGTAAGGTGTTTTGAATCACGTGGTGACGTATTTTGAATCACGTGGTTGTGAGGTGTTTTGAATTACGTGGTGGTGAGGTTTTGTAATTACATGGTGATGAGGTGTTTTGAATTACATGGTGGAGAGGTGTTTTGAATTACGTGATGGTGAAGTGTTTTGAATCATGTGGTGGTGAGGTGTTTTCAATTACGTGGTGATGAGGTGTTTGTAATTACATGGTGGTGAGGTGTTTTGAATTACATGGTGGAGAGGTGTTTTGAATTACGTGATGGTGAAGTGTTTTGAATTACGTGGTGGTGAAGTGTTTTGAATTACATGGTGGAGAGGTGTTTTGAATTACGTGGTGGTGAGGTATTTTGAATTACGTGGTGGTGAAGTGTTTTGAATTACGTGATGCTGAGGTATTTTGAATTACGTGGTGATGAGGTGTTTTGAATTACCTGGTGGTGAGGTGTTTTGAAGCACATGGTGAGGTGTTTTGAATTATGTGGTGGTGAGGTGTTTTGAATAACGTGGTAGTGAGGATTTTTTGAATTATGTGGTGCTGAGGTATTTTGAATTAAGTGGTGATGAGGTGTTTTGAATTACCTGGTGGTGAGGTGTTTTGAATCACGTGGTGAGGTGTTTTGAATCATGTGGTGGTGAGGTGTTTTCAATTACGTGGTGGTGAGGTGTTTGTAATTACATGGTGCTGAGGTGTTTTGATTTACGTGGTGGTGAGGTATTTTGAATCACGTGGTTGTGAGGTGTTTTGAATTACGTGGTGGTGAGGTGTTTGTAATTACATGGTGCTGAGGTGTTTTGATGTACGTGGTGGTGAAGTGTTTTGAATTACGTGGTAGTGAGGTGTTTTGAATTATGTGGTGGTGAGGTGTTTTGAATTACGTGGTGATGAGGTGTTTTGAATTAAGTGATGGTGAGGTGTTTTGAATTACATGGTGGTGAGGTATTTTGAATTACGTGGTGATGAGGTGTTTTGAATTACCTGGTGGTGAGGTGTTTTGAATCACGTGGTTGTGAAGTGTTTTGAATCAAGTGGTGGTGAGGTGTTTTGAATCACGTGGTGGTGAGGTGTTTTCAATTATGTGGCGATGAGGTGTTTGTAATTGCATGCTGCTGAGGTGTTTTGATTTACGTGGTGGTGAGGTATTTTGAATCACGTGGTTGTGAGGTGTTTGTAATTACATGGTGCTGAGGTGTTTTGATTTACGTGGTGGTGAAGTGTTTTGAATCAAGTGGTGGTGAGGTGTTTTGAATTATGTGGTGGTGTGGTGTTTTGAATTACATGGTAGTGAGGTGTTTTGAATTATGTGGTGGTGAAGTGTTTTAAATTACGTGGTGATGAGGTGTTTTGAATTAAGTGGTGGTGAGGTGTTTTGAATTACGTGGTGGTGAAGTGTTTTGAATTACGTGATGGTGAGGTATTTTGAATTACGTGGGTGATGAGGTGTTTTTGAATTACCTGGTGAGGTGTTTTGAAGCAAATGGTGAGGTGTTTTGAATTATGTGTTGGTGAGGTGTTTTGAATTACGTGGTAGTGAGGTGTTTTGAATTATGTGGTGCTGAGGTATTTTGAATTACGTGGTGATGAGGAGTTTTGTATTACCTGGTGGTGAGGTGTTTTGAATCACGTGGTGAGGTGTTTTGAATCATGTGGCGGTGAGGTGTTTTCAATTACGTGGTGGTGAGGTGTTTGTAATTACATGGTGCTGAGGTGTTTTGATTTACGTGGTGGTGAGGTATTTGGAATGAAGTGGTGGCGAGGTGTTTTGAATTACGTGGTGGTGAGGTGTTTGTAATTACATGGGCTGAGGTGTTTTGAATTACGTGGTGGTGAAGTGTTTTGAATTATGTGGTGGTGAGGTCTTTTGAATTATGTGGTGATGAGGTGTTTTGAATTACCTGGTGTTGAGGTGTTTTGAATCACGTGGTGAGGTGTTTTGAATCACGTGGTGGTGAGGTGTTTGTAATTACATGGTGCTGAGGTGTTTTGATTTACGCGGTCGTGAGGTATTTTGAATCACGTGGTGGTGAGGTCTTTTGAATTACATGGTGGTGAGGGGTTTGTAATTACATGGTGCTGAGGTGTTTTGATTTATGTGGTGGTGAAGTGTTTTGAATCAAGTGGTGGTGAGGTGTTTTGAATTAGGTGGTGGTGTGGGGTTTTGAATTACGTGGTAGTGAGGTGTTTTGAATTACGTGGTCGTGAGGTGTTTTGAATTACGTGGTAGTGAGGTGTTTTAAATTACGTGGTGGTGTGGTGTTTTGAATTACGTGGTAGTGAGGTGTTTTGAATTATGTGGTGGTTAGGTGTTTTTAATTTCATGTTTCCTGGATGTGGTGTTTTTAATTTCGTGTTTCGTAGCTGTGAGGTGTTTTTAAATGACGTGGTGGTTAGGTGTTTTTAATTACGTGTTTTGTGGCTGTGAGGTGTTTTTAATTACGTGTTTCATGTCTGTGGGGTGTTTTTAATTTCGTGTTTCGTGGCTGTGAGGTGTTTTTAATTTCGTGTGTCGTGGCTGTGAGGTGTTTTTAATTTCGTGGGTGAGGTGTTTTTAATTTCGTGGCTGTGAGGTGTTTTTAATTTCGTGTTTCATGGCTGTGGGGTGTTTTCAATTTCGTGGTGGTGAGGTGTTTTTTATTTTGTGGCTGTGAGGTGTTTTTAATTCCGTGGTGGTGAGGTGTTTGTAATTACATGGTGCTGAGGTGTTTAGATTTACGTGTTGGTGAGGTATTTGGAATCAAGTGGTGGTGAGGTGTTTTGAATTACGTGGTGGTGAGGTGTTTCTAATTACATGGGCTGAGGTGTTTTGAATTACATGGTGGTGAAGTGTTTGGAATTATGTGGTGCTGAGGTATTTTGAATTATGTGGTGATGAGGTGTTTTTAATTACCTGGTGGTGAGGTGTTTTGAATCACGTGGTGAGGTGTTTTGAATCACGTGGTGGTGAGGTGTTTGTAATTACATGGTGCTGAGGTGTTTGTAATTACATGGTGCTGAGGTGTTTTGATTTACGTGGTGGTGAGGTATTTTGAATCACGTGGTTGTGAGGTGTTTTGAATTACGTGGTAGTGAGGTGTTTGTAATTACATGGTGCTGAGGTGTTTTGATTTACGTGGTGGTGAAGTGTTTTGAATCAGGTGGTGGTGAGGTGTTTTGAATTATGTGGTGGTGTTGTGTTTTGAATTACGTGGTAGTGAGGTGTTTTGAATTATGTGGTGGTGAAGTGTTTTAAATTACGTGGTGATGAGGTCTTTTGAATTAAGTGGTGGTGAGGTGTTTTGAATTACATGGTGGAGAGGTGTTTTGAATTACGTGGTGGTGAAGTGTTTTGAATTACGTGATGGTTATGTATTTTGAATTACGTGGTGATGAGGTGTTTTGAATTACCTGGTGGTGAGGTGTTTTGAAGCACATGGTGAGGTGTTTTGAATTATGTGGTGGTGAGGTGTTTTGAATAACGTGGTAGTGACGGTTTTTTGAATTATGTGGTGCTGAGGTATTTTGAATTACGTGGTGATGAGGTGTTTTGAATTACCTGGTGGTAAGGTGTATTGAATCACGTGGTGAGGTGTTTTGAATAATTTGGTGGTGAGGTGTTTTCAATTACGTGGTGGTGAGGTGTTTGTAATTACATGGTGCTGAGGTGTTTTGATGTACGTGGTGGTGAGGTATTTTGAATCATGTAGTTGTGAGGTGTTTTGAATTACGTGGTGGTGAGGTGTTTGTAATTACATGGTGCTGAGGTGTTTTGATGTACGTGGTGGTGAAGTGTTTTGAATTACGTGGTAGTGAGGTGTTTTGAATTATGTGGTGGTGAGGTGTTTTGAATTACGTGGTGATGAGGTGTTTTGAATTAAGTGATGGTGAGGTGTTTTGAATTACATGGTGGTGAGGTATTTTGAATTACGTGGTGATGAGGTGTTTTGAATTACCTGGTGGTGAGGTGTTTTGAATCACGTGGTTGTGAAGTGTTTTGAATCAAGTAGTGGTGAGGTGTTTTGAATCACGTGGTGGTGAGGTGTTTTCAATTACGTGGCGATGAGGTGTTTGTAATTGCATGCTGCTGAGGTGTTTTGATTTACGTGGTGGTGAGGTGTTTTGAATCACGTGGTTGTGAGGTGTTTGTAATTACATGGTGCTGAGGTGTTTTGATTTACATGGTGGTGAAGTGTTTTGAATTACGTGGTAGTGAGGTGTTTTAAATTACGTGGTGGTGTGGTGTTTTGAATTACGTGGTAGTGAGGTGTATGTGGTGGTTAGGTGTTTTTAATTTCATGTTTCCTGGATGTCAAGTGTTTTTAATTTCGTGTTTCGTAGCTGTGAGGTGTTTTTAAATGACGTGGTGGTTAGGTGTTTTTAATTACGTGTTTTGTGGCTGTGAGGTGTTTTTAATTACGTGTTTCATGTCTGTGGGGTGTTTTTAATTTCGTGTTTCGTGGCTGTGAGGTGTTTTTAATTTCGTGGGTGAGGTGTTTTTAATTTCGTGGGTGAGGTGTTTTTAATTTCGTGGCTGTGAGGTGTTTTTAATTTCGTGGTGGTGAGGTGTTTTTAATTTTGTGGTGGTGAGGTGTTTTTAATTTCGTGGTTCTTGGCTGTGAGGTGTTTTTAATTTCGTGGGTGAGGTGTTTTTAATTTCGTGGCTGTGAGGTGTTTTTAATTTCGTGGCTGTGAGGTGTTTTTAATTTCGTGGTGGTGAGGTGTTTTTAATTTTGTGGTGGTGAGGTGTTTTTAATTTCGTGGTTCTTGGCTGTGAGGTGTTTTAATTTTGTGGCTGTGAGGTGTTTTCAATTACGTGTTTCGTGGCTGTGAGATGTTTTTAATTTCGTGTTTGGCTGTGAGGTGTTTTTAATTACGTGTTTCATGGCTGTGAGGTGTTTTTAATTTTGTGGCTGTGAGGTGTTTTTAATTTCGTGGTGGTGAGGTGTTTTGAATTTCGTGTTTCGTGGCTGTGAGGCGTTTTTAATTTCGTAGCTGTGAGGTGTTTTTACTTACGTGTTTCGTGGCAGTGAGGTGTTTTTAATTTCGTGTTTCGTGGCTGTGAGGTGTTTTTACTTTCGTATTTCGTGGCAGGGAGGTGTTTTTAATTTCGTATTTCGTGGCAGGGAGGTGTTTTTAATTTTGTGGTTGTGAGCTGTTTTTATTACGTGTTTTATGGTTTTGAGGTGTTTTTAATTTCGTGTTTATTGGCTGTGAGGTGTTTTTATTATGTGTTTCCTGGCTGTGAGGTTTTTTCAATTTCGTGGTGGTAAGGTGTTTTTAATTTCGTGGCTGTGAGGTGTTTTTAATTTCGTGTTTCGTGGCTGTGAGGTGTTTTTAATTTCATGCCTGTGAGGTGTTTTTAATTTTGTGCCTGTGAGGCGTTTTTAATTTCGTGGTGGTGAGGTGTTTTTAATTTTGTGGCTGTGAGGTGTTTTTGATTTCGTGTTTCGTGGCTGTGAGGTGTGTTTCAATTTCGTGTTGGTGAGGTGTTTTTAATTTTGTGGCTGTGAGGTGTTTTTAATTTTGTGTTTAGTGGCTGTGAGCTGTTTTTAATTACGTGTTTCGTGGCTGTGACGTGTTTTTAATTTTGTGGCTGTGAGGTGTCTTTAATTTTGTGGCTGTGAAGTGTTTTTATTACGTGTTTTATGGCTGTGAGGTGTTTTTATTCTGTGTTTTATGGCTGTGAGGTTTTTTTAATTTTGTGGCTGTGAGTGTTTTTAATTTTGTGGCTGGGAGGTGTTTTTATTACGTGTTTTATGGCTGTGGGGTGTTTTTATTACGTGTTTTATGGCTGTGAGGTGTTTTTATTCTGTGTTTTATGGCTGTGAGGTTTTTTTAATTTTGTGGCTGTGAGTGTTTTTAATTTTGTGGCTGTGAGGTGTTTTTATTACGTGTTTTATAGCTGTGAGGTGTTTTCAATTTCGTGGTGGTGAGGTGTTTTCAATTTCGTGGCTTTGAGGTGTTTTTATTTTCGTGTTTCGTGGCTGTGAGGTGTTTTTAATTTGTGGTGGTGGTGTTTTTAATTTTGTGGCTGTGAGGGGTATTTAATTTAGTGTTTCGTGGCTGTGAGGTGTTTTTAATTTCGTGTTTCGTGGCTGTGAGGTGTTTTTAATTAGGTGTTTCGTGGCTATGGGGTGTTTTTAATTTTGTGGCTGGGAGGTGTTTTTATTACGTGTTTTATGGCTGTGGGGTGTTTTCAATTTCGTGGTGGTGAGGTGTTTTTAATTTTGTGGCTGTGAGGTGTTTTTAATTTCGTGTTTCCTGGCTGTGAGGTGTTTTCAATTTCATGGTGGTGAGGTGTTTTTTATTTTGTGGCTGTGAGGTGTTTTTAATTTCGTGTTTCGTGGCAGTGAGGTGTTTTTCATTTCGTGTTTCGTGGCTGTGAGGTGTTTTTAATTTCGTGTTTCATGGCTGTGGGGTGTTTTCAATTTCGTGGTGGTGAGGTGTTTTTTATTTTGTGGCTGTGAGGTGTTTTTAATTTCGTGGTGGTGAGGTGTTTGTAATTACATGGTGGTGAGGTGTTTCTAATTACATGGGCTGAGGTGTTTTGAATTACATGGTGGTGAAGTGTTTGGAATTATGTGGTGGTGAGGTATTTTGAATTACGTGGTGATGCGGTGTTTTGAATTGCCTGGTGGTGAGGTGTTTTGAATCACGTGGTGAGGTGTTTTGAATTATGTGGTGGTGAGGTGTTTTGAATTACGTGGTAGTGAGGTGTTTTGAATTATGTGGTGCTGAGGTATTTTGAATTATGTGGTGATGAGGTGTTTTTAATTACCTGGTGGTGAGGTGTTTTGAATCACGTGGTGAGGTGTTTTGAATCACGTGGTTGTGAGGTGTTTTGAATTACGTGGTAGTGAGGTGTTTGTAATTACATGGTGCTGAGGTGTTTTGAATTATGTGGTGGTGAGGTGTTTTGAATTACGTGGTGATGAGGTGTTTTGATTTAAGTGATGGTGAGGTGTTTTGAATTACATGGTGGTGAGGTATTTTGAATTACGTGGTGATGAGGTGTTTTGAATTACCTGGTGGTGAGGTGTTTTGAATCACGTGGTTGTGAAGTGTTTTGAATCAAGTGGTGGTGAGGTGTTTTGAATCACGTGGTGGTGAGGTGTTTTCAATTACGTGGCGATGAGGTGTTTGTAATTGCATGCTGCTGAGGTGTTTTGATTTACGTGGTGGTGAGGTGTTTTGAATCACGTGGTTGTGAGGTGTTTGTAATTACATGGTGCTGAGGTGTTTTGATTTACGTGGTGGTGAAGTGTTTTGAATTACGTGGTGTGGTGTTTTGAATTATGTGGTGGTGAGGTGTTTTGAATTATGTGGTGGTTAGGTGTTTTTAATTTCATGTTTCCTGGATGTGAAGTGTTTTTAATTTCGTGTTTCGTAGCTGTGAGGTGTTTTTAAATGACGTGGTGGTTAGGTGTTTTTAATTACGTGTTTTGTGGCTGTGAGGTGTTTTTAATTACGTGTTTCATGTCTGTGGGGTGTTTTTACTTTCGTGTTTCGTGGCTGTGAGGTGTTTTTAATTTCGTGTGTCGTGGCTGTGAGGTGTTTTTAATTTCGTGGTTGAGGTGTTTTTAATTTCGTGGCTGTGAGGTGTTTTTAATTTTGTGGTGGTGAAGTGTTTTTAATTTCGTGGTTCTTGGCTGTGAGGTGTTTTTAATTTCGTGTTTCGTGGCTGTGAGGTGTTTTAATTTTGTGGATGTGAGGTGTTTTCAATTACGTGTTTCGTGGCTGTGAGATGTTTTTAATTTCGTGTTTGGCTGTGAGGTGTTTTTAAGCTAGTGTTTCATGGCTGTGAGGTGTTTTTAATTACGTGTTTCGTGGCTGTGAGGTGTTTTTAAATACGTGTTTCGTGGCTGTGAGGCGTTTTAAATACGTGTTTCGTGGCTGTGAGGCGTTTTAATTACGTGTTTCAAGGCTGTGAGGTGTTTTTAATCACGTGTTTCATGGCCGTGAGGTGTTTTTAATTTTGTGGCTGTGAGGTGTTTTTAATTTCGTGGTGGTGAGGTGTTTTTAATTTCGTAGCTGTGAGGTGTTTTTAATTTCGTAGCTGTGAGGTGTTTTTACTTACATGTTTCGTGGCTGTGAGGTGTTTTTAATTTCGTGTTTCGTGGATGTGGTGTTTTTAATTAAGTGTTTCGTGGCAGTGAGGTGTTTTTAATTTCGTGTTTCGTGGCTGTGAGGTGTTTTTAATTTCATATTTCGTGGCAGGGAGGTGTTTTTAATTTTGTGGTTGTGAGCTGTTTTTATGAAGTGTTTTATGGTTTTGAGGTGTTTTTAATTTCGTGTTTATTGGCTGTGAGGTGTTTTTATTATGTTTCCTGGCTGTGAGGTGTTTTTATTATGTTTCCTGGTTGTGAGGTGTTTTTAATTTCGTGTTTATTGGCTGTGAGGTGTTTTTATTATGTGTTTCCTGGCTGTGAGGTTTTTTCAATTTCGTGGTGGTAAGGTGTTTTTAATTTCGCGGCTGTGAGGTGTTTTTAATTTCGTGTTTCGTGGCTGTGAGGTGTTTTTAATTTCGTGCCTGTGAGGTGTTTTTAATTTTGTGGTGGTGAGGTGTTTTTAATTTTGAGGCTGTGAGGTGTTTTTGATTTCGTGTTTCGTGGCTGTGAGGTGTGTTTCAATTTCGTGTTGGTGAGGTGTTTTTAATTTTGTGGCTGTGAGGTGTTTTTAATTTTGTGTTTAGTGGCTGTGAGCTGTTTTTAATTACGTGTTTCGTGGCTGTGACGTGTTTTTAATTTTGTGGCTGTGAGGTGTCTTTAATTTTGTGGCTGTGAGGTGTTTTTATTACGTGTTTTATGGCTGTGAGGTGTTTTTATTCTGTGTTTTATGGCTGTGAGGTGTTTTTAATTTTGTGGCTGTGAGGTGTTTTTAATTTTGTGGCTGTGAGTGTTTTTAATTTTGTGGCTGTGAGGTGTTTTTATTACGTGTTTTATGGCTGTGAGGTGTTTTTATTCTGTGTTTTATGGCTGTGAGGTGTTTTTAATTTTGTGGCTGTGAGGTGTATTTAATTTAGTGTTTCGTGGCTGTGAGGTGTTTTTAATTTCGTGTTTTGTGGCTGTGAGGTGTTTTTAATTAGGTGTTTCGTGGCTATGGGGTGTTTTTAATTTTGTGGCTGGGAGGTGTTTTTATTACGTGTTTTATGGCTGTGGGGTGTTTTCAATTTCGTGGTGGTGAGGTGTTTTTAATTTTGTGGCTGTGAGGTGTTTTTAATTTCGTGTTTCCTGGCTGTGAGGTGTTTTCAATTTCATGGTGGTGAGGTGTTTTTTATTTTGTGGCTGTGAGGTGTTTTTAATTTCGTGTTTCGTGGCAGTGAGGTGTTTTTAATTTCGTGTTTCGTGGCTGTGAGGTGTTTTTAATTTCGTGTTTCATGGCTGTGGGGTGTTTTCAATTTCGTGGTGGTGAGGTGTTTTTTATTTTGTGGCTGTGAGGTGTTTTTAATTTCGTGGTGGTGAGGTGTTTGTAATTACATGGTGCTGAGGTGTTTTGATTTACGTGGTGGTGAGGTATTTGGAATCAAGTGGTGGTGAGGTGTTTTGAATTACGTGGTGGTGAGGTGTTTCTAATTACATGGGCTGAGGTGTTTTGAATTACATGGTGGTGAAGTGTTTGGAATTATGTGGTGGTGAGGTATTTTGAATTACGTGGTGATGCGGTGTTTTGAATTGCCTGGTGGTGAGGTGTTTTGAATCACGTGGTGAGGTGTTTTGAATTATGTGGTGGTGAGGTGTTTTGAATTACGTGGTAGTGAGGTGTTTTGAATTATGTGGTGCTGAGGTATTTTGAATTATGTGGTGATGAGGTGTTTTTAATTACCTGGTGGTGAGGTGTTTTGAATCACGTGGTGAGGTGTTTTGAATCACGTGGTGAGGTGTTTTGAATCACGTGGTGGTGAGGTGTTTGTAATTACATGGTGCTGAGGTGTTTGTAATTACATGGTGCTGAGGTGTTTTGATTTACGTGGTGGTGAGGTATTTTGAATCACGTGGTTGTGAGGTGTTTTGAATTACGTGGTAGTGAGGTGTTTGTAATTACATGGTGCTGAGGTGTTTCGATTTACGTGGTGGTGAAGTGTTTTGAATCAGGTGGCGGTGAGGTGTTTTGAATTATGTGGAGGTGTTGTGTTTTGAATTACGTGGTAGTGAGGTGTTTTGAATTATGTGGTGGTGAAGTGTTTTAAATTACGTGGTGATGAGGTCTTTTGAATTAAGTGGTGGTGAGGTGTTTTGAATTACATGGTGGAGAGGTGTTTTGAATTACGTGGTGGTGAAGTGTTTTGAATTACGTGATGGTGAGGTATTTTGAATTACGTGGTGATGAGGTGTTTTGAATTACCTGGTGGTAAGGTGTTTTGAAGCACATGGTGAGGTGTTTTGAATTATGTGGTGGTGAGGTGTTTTGAATAACGTGGTAGTGAGGATTTTTTGAATTATGTGGTGCTGAGGTATTTTGAATTACGTGGTGATGAGGTGTTTTGAATTACCTGGTGGTGAGGTGTTTTGAATCATGTGGTGGTGAGGTGTTTTCAATTACGTGGTGGTGAGGTGTTTGTAATTACATGGTGCTGAGGTGTTTTGATGTACGTGGTGGTGAGGTATTTTGAATCATGTGGTTGTGAGGTGTTTTGAATTACGTGGTGGTGAGGTGTTTGTAATTACATGGTGCTGAGGAGTTTTGATGTACGTGGTGGTGAAGTGTTTTGAATTACGTGGTAGTGAGGTGTTTTGAATTATGTGGTGGTGAGGTGTTTTGAATTACGTGGTGATGAGGTGTTTTGAATTAAGTGATGGTGAGGTGTTTTGAATTACATGGTGGTGAGGTATTTTGAATTACGTGGTGATGAGGTGTTTTGAATTACCTGGTGGTGAGGTGTTTTGAATCACATGGTTGTGAAGTGTTTTGAATCTAGTGGTGGTGAGGTGTTTTGAATTACGTGGTGGTGAGGTGTTTCTAATTACATGGGCTGAGGTGTTTTGAATTACATGGTGGTGAAGTGTTTGGAATTATGTGGTGCTGAGGTATTTTGAATTATGTGGTGATGAGGTGTTTTTAATTACCTGGTGGTGAGGTGTTTTGAATCACGTGGTGAGGTGTTTTGAATCACGTGGTGGTGAGGTGTTTGTAATTACATGGTGCTGAGGTGTTTGTAATTACATGGTGCTGAGGTGTTTTGATTTACGTGGTGGTGAGGTATTTTGAATCACGTGGTTGTGAGGTGTTTTGAATTACGTGGTAGTGAGGTGTTTGTAATTACATGGTGCTGAGGTGTTTTGATTTACGTGGTGGTGAAGTGTTTTGAATCAGGTGGTGGTGAGGTGTTTTGAATTATGTGGTGGTGTTGTGTTTTGAATTACGTGGTAGTGAGGTGTTTTGAATTATGTGGTGGTGAAGTGTTTTAAATTACGTGGTGATGAGGTCTTTTGAATTAAGTGGTGGTGAGGTGTTTTGAATTACATGGTGGAGAGGTGTTTTGAATTACGTGGTGGTGAAGTGTTTTGAATTACGTGATGGTTATGTATTTTGAATTACGTGGTGATGAGGTGTTTTGAATTACCTGGTGGTGAGGTGTTTTGAAGCACATGGTGAGGTGTTTTGAATTATGTGGTGGTGAGGTGTTTTGAATAACGTGGTAGTGACGGTTTTTTGAATTATGTGGTGCTGAGGTATTTTGAATTACGTGGTGATGAGGTGTTTTGAATTACCTGGTGGTAAGGTGTATTGAATCACGTGGTGAGGTGTTTTGAATAATTTGGTGGTGAGGTGTTTTCAATTACGTGGTGGTGAGGTGTTTGTAATTACATGGTGCTGAGGTGTTTTGATGTACGTGGTGGTGAGGTATTTTGAATCATGTAGTTGTGAGGTGTTTTGAATTACGTGGTGGTGAGGTGTTTGTAATTACATGGTGCTGAGGTGTTTTGATGTACGTGGTGGTGAAGTGTTTTGAATTACGTGGTAGTGAGGTGTTTTGAATTATGTGGTGGTGAGGTGTTTTGAATTACGTGGTGATGAGGTGTTTTGAATTAAGTGATGGTGAGGTGTTTTGAATTACATGGTGGTGAGGTATTTTGAATTACGTGGTGATGAGGTGTTTTGAATTACCTGGTGGTGAGGTGTTTTGAATCACGTGGTTGTGAAGTGTTTTGAATCAAGTAGTGGTGAGGTGTTTTGAATCACGTGGTGGTGAGGTGTTTTCAATTACGTGGCGATGAGGTGTTTGTAATTGCATGCTGCTGAGGTGTTTTGATTTACGTGGTGGTGAGGTGTTTTGAATCACGTGGTTGTGAGGTGTTTGTAATTACATGGTGCTGAGGTGTTTTGATTTACATGGTGGTGAAGTGTTTTGAATTACGTGGTAGTGAGGTGTTTTAAATTACGTGGTGGTGTGGTGTTTTGAATTACGTGGTAGTGAGGTGTATGTGGTGGTTAGGTGTTTTTAATTTCATGTTTCCTGGATGTCAAGTGTTTTTAATTTCGTGTTTCGTAGCTGTGAGGTGTTTTTAAATGACGTGGTGGTTAGGTGTTTTTAATTACGTGTTTTGTGGCTGTGAGGTGTTTTTAATTACGTGTTTCATGTCTGTGGGGTGTTTTTAATTTCGTGTTTCGTGGCTGTGAGGTGTTTTTAATTTCGTGGGTGAGGTGTTTTTAATTTCGTGGGTGAGGTGTTTTTAATTTCGTGGCTGTGAGGTGTTTTTAATTTCGTGGTGGTGAGGTGTTTTTAATTTTGTGGTGGTGAGGTGTTTTTAATTTCGTGGTTCTTGGCTGTGAGGTGTTTTAATTTTGTGGCTGTGAGGTGTTTTCAATTACGTGTTTCGTGGCTGTGAGATGTTTTTAATTTCGTGTTTGGCTGTGAGGTGTTTTTAATTACGTGTTTCATGGCTGTGAGGTGTTTTTAATTTTGTGGCTGTGAGGTGTTTTTAATTTCGTGGTGGTGAGGTGTTTTGAATTTCGTGTTTCGTGGCTGTGAGGCGTTTTTAATTTCGTAGCTGTGAGGTGTTTTTACTTACGTGTTTCGTGGCAGTGAGGTGTTTTTAATTTCGTGTTTCGTGGCTGTGAGGTGTTTTTACTTTCGTATTTCGTGGCAGGGAGGTGTTTTTAATTTCGTATTTCGTGGCAGGGAGGTGTTTTTAATTTTGTGGTTGTGAGCTGTTTTTATTACGTGTTTTATGGTTTTGAGGTGTTTTTAATTTCGTGTTTATTGGCTGTGAGGTGTTTTTATTATGTGTTTCCTGGCTGTGAGGTTTTTTCAATTTCGTGGTGGTAAGGTGTTTTTAATTTCGTGGCTGAGGTGTTTTTAATTTCGTGTTTCGTGGCTGTGAGGTGTTTTTAATTTCATGCCTGTGAGGTGTTTTTAATTTTGTGCCTGTGAGGCGTTTTTAATTTCGTGGTGGTGAGGTGTTTTTAATTTTGTGGCTGTGAGGTGTTTTTGATTTCGTGTTTCGTGGCTGTGAGGTGTGTTTCAATTTCGTGTTGGTGAGGTGTTTTTAATTTTGTGGCTGTGAGGTGTTTTTAATTTTGTGTTTAGTGGCTGTGAGCTGTTTTTAATTACGTGTTTCGTGGCTGTGACGTGTTTTTAATTTTGTGGCTGTGAGGTGTCTTTAATTTTGTGGCTGTGAAGTGTTTTTATTACGTGTTTTATGGCTGTGAGGTGTTTTTATTCTGTGTTTTATGGCTGTGAGGTTTTTTTAATTTTGTGGCTGTGAGTGTTTTTAATTTTGTGGCTGGGAGGTGTTTTTATTACGTGTTTTATGGCTGTGGGGTGTTTTTATTACGTGTTTTATGGCTGTGAGGTGTTTTTATTCTGTGTTTTATGGCTGTGAGGTTTTTTTAATTTTGTGGCTGTGAGTGTTTTTAATTTTGTGGCTGTGAGGTGTTTTTATTACGTGTTTTATAGCTGTGAGGTGTTTTCAATTTCGTGGTGGTGAGGTGTTTTCAATTTCGTGGCTTTGAGGTGTTTTTATTTTCGTGTTTCGTGGCTGTGAGGTGTTTTTAATTTGTGGTGGTGGTGTTTTTAATTTTGTGGCTGTGAGGGGTATTTAATTTAGTGTTTCGTGGCTGTGAGGTGTTTTTAATTTCGTGTTTCGTGGCTGTGAGGTGTTTTTAATTAGGTGTTTCGTGGCTATGGGGTGTTTTTAATTTTGTGGCTGGGAGGTGTTTTTATTACGTGTTTTATGGCTGTGGGGTGTTTTCAATTTCGTGGTGGTGAGGTGTTTTTAATTTTGTGGCTGTGAGGTGTTTTTAATTTCGTGTTTCCTGGCTGTGAGGTGTTTTCAATTTCATGGTGGTGAGGTGTTTTTTATTTTGTGGCTGTGAGGTGTTTTTAATTTCGTGTTTCGTGGCAGTGAGGTGTTTTTCATTTCGTGTTTCGTGGCTGTGAGGTGTTTTTAATTTCGTGTTTCATGGCTGTGGGGTGTTTTCAATTTCGTGGTGGTGAGGTGTTTTTTATTTTGTGGCTGTGAGGTGTTTTTAATTTCGTGGTGGTGAGGTGTTTGTAATTACATGGTGGTGAAGTGTTTGGAATTATGTGGTGGTGAGGTGTTTCTAATTACATGGGCTGAGGTGTTTTGAATTACATGGTGGTGAAGTGTTTGGAATTATGTGGTGGTGAGGTATTTTGAATTACGTGGTGATGCGGTGTTTTGAATTGCCTGGTGGTGAGGTGTTTTGAATCACGTGGTGAGGTGTTTTGAATTATGTGGTGGTGAGGTGTTTTGAATTACGTGGTAGTGAGGTGTTTTGAATTATGTGGTGCTGAGGTATTTTGAATTATGTGGTGATGAGGTGTTTTTAATTACCTGGTGGTGAGGTGTTTTGAATCACGTGGTGAGGTGTTTTGAATCACGTGGTTGTGAGGTGTTTTGAATTACGTGGTAGTGAGGTGTTTGTAATTACATGGTGCTGAGGTGTTTTGAATTATGTGGTGGTGAGGTGTTTTGAATTACGTGGTGATGAGGTGTTTTGATTTAAGTGATGGTGAGGTGTTTTGAATTACATGGTGGTGAGGTATTTTGAATTACGTGGTGATGAGGTGTTTTGAATTACCTGGTGGTGAGGTGTTTTGAATCACGTGGTTGTGAAGTGTTTTGAATCAAGTGGTGGTGAGGTGTTTTGAATCACGTGGTGGTGAGGTGTTTTCAATTACGTGGCGATGAGGTGTTTGTAATTGCATGCTGCTGAGGTGTTTTGATTTACGTGGTGGTGAGGTGTTTTGAATCACGTGGTTGTGAGGTGTTTGTAATTACATGGTGCTGAGGTGTTTTGATTTACGTGGTGGTGAAGTGTTTTGAATTACGTGGTGTGGTGTTTTGAATTATGTGGTGGTGAGGTGTTTTGAATTATGTGGTGGTTAGGTGTTTTTAATTTCATGTTTCCTGGATGTGAAGTGTTTTTAATTTCGTGTTTCGTAGCTGTGAGGTGTTTTTAAATGACGTGGTGGTTAGGTGTTTTTAATTACGTGTTTTGTGGCTGTGAGGTGTTTTTAATTACGTGTTTCATGTCTGTGGGGTGTTTTTACTTTCGTGTTTCGTGGCTGTGAGGTGTTTTTAATTTCGTGTGTCGTGGCTGTGAGGTGTTTTTAATTTCGTGGTTGAGGTGTTTTTAATTTCGTGGCTGTGAGGTGTTTTTAATTTTGTGGTGGTGAAGTGTTTTTAATTTCGTGGTTCTTGGCTGTGAGGTGTTTTTAATTTCGTGTTTCGTGGCTGTGAGGTGTTTTAATTTTGTGGATGTGAGGTGTTTTCAATTACGTGTTTCGTGGCTGTGAGATGTTTTTAATTTCGTGTTTGGCTGTGAGGTGTTTTTAAGCTCGTGTTTCATGGCTGTGAGGTGTTTTTAATTACGTGTTTCGTGGCTGTGAGGTGTTTTTAAATACGTGTTTCGTGGCTGTGAGGCGTTTTAAATACGTGTTTCGTGGCTGTGAGGCGTTTTAATTACGTGTTTCAAGGCTGTGAGGTGTTTTTAATCACGTGTTTCATGGCCGTGAGGTGTTTTTAATTTTGTGGCTGTGAGGTGTTTTTAATTTCGTGGTGGTGAGGTGTTTTTAATTTCGTAGCTGTGAGGTGTTTTTAATTTCGTAGCTGTGAGGTGTTTTTACTTACATGTTTCGTGGCTGTGAGGTGTTTTTAATTTCGTGTTTCGTGGATGTGGTGTTTTTAATTAAGTGTTTCGTGGCAGTGAGGTGTTTTTAATTTCGTGTTTCGTGGCTGTGAGGTGTTTTTAATTTCATATTTCGTGGCAGGGAGGTGTTTTTAATTTTGTGGTTGTGAGCTGTTTTTATGAAGTGTTTTATGGTTTTGAGGTGTTTTTAATTTCGTGTTTATTGGCTGTGAGGTGTTTTTATTATGTTTCCTGGCTGTGAGGTGTTTTTATTATGTTTCCTGGTTGTGAGGTGTTTTTAATTTCGTGTTTATTGGCTGTGAGGTGTTTTTATTATGTGTTTCCTGGCTGTGAGGTTTTTTCAATTTCGTGGTGGTAAGGTGTTTTTAATTTCGCGGCTGTGAGGTGTTTTTAATTTCGTGTTTCGTGGCTGTGAGGTGTTTTTAATTTCGTGCCTGTGAGGTGTTTTTAATTTTGTGGTGGTGAGGTGTTTTTAATTTTGAGGCTGTGAGGTGTTTTTGATTTCGTGTTTCGTGGCTGTGAGGTGTGTTTCAATTTCGTGTTGGTGAGGTGTTTTTAATTTTGTGGCTGTGAGGTGTTTTTAATTTTGTGTTTAGTGGCTGTGAGCTGTTTTTAATTACGTGTTTCGTGGCTGTGACGTGTTTTTAATTTTGTGGCTGTGAGGTGTCTTTAATTTTGTGGCTGTGAGGTGTTTTTATTACGTGTTTTATGGCTGTGAGGTGTTTTTATTCTGTGTTTTATGGCTGTGAGGTGTTTTTAATTTTGTGGCTGTGAGGTGTTTTTAATTTTGTGGCTGTGAGTGTTTTTAATTTTGTGGCTGTGAGGTGTTTTTATTACGTGTTTTATGGCTGTGAGGTGTTTTTATTCTGTGTTTTATGGCTGTGAGGTGTTTTTAATTTTGTGGCTGTGAGGTGTATTTAATTTAGTGTTTCGTGGCTGTGAGGTGTTTTTAATTTCGTGTTTTGTGGCTGTGAGGTGTTTTTAATTAGGTGTTTCGTGGCTATGGGGTGTTTTTAATTTTGTGGCTGGGAGGTGTTTTTATTACGTGTTTTATGGCTGTGGGGTGTTTTCAATTTCGTGGTGGTGAGGTGTTTTTAATTTTGTGGCTGTGAGGTGTTTTTAATTTCGTGTTTCCTGGCTGTGAGGTGTTTTCAATTTCATGGTGGTGAGGTGTTTTTTATTTTGTGGCTGTGAGGTGTTTTTAATTTCGTGTTTCGTGGCAGTGAGGTGTTTTTAATTTCGTGTTTCGTGGCTGTGAGGTGTTTTTAATTTCGTGTTTCATGGCTGTGGGGTGTTTTCAATTTCGTGGTGGTGAGGTGTTTTTTATTTTGTGGCTGTGAGGTGTTTTTAATTTCGTGGTGGTGAGGTGTTTGTAATTACATGGTGCTGAGGTGTTTTGATTTACGTGGTGGTGAGGTATTTGGAATCAAGTGGTGGTGAGGTGTTTTGAATTACGTGGTGGTGAGGTGTTTCTAATTACATGGGCTGAGGTGTTTTGAATTACATGGTGGTGAAGTGTTTGGAATTATGTGGTGGTGAGGTATTTTGAATTACGTGGTGATGCGGTGTTTTGAATTGCCTGGTGGTGAGGTGTTTTGAATCACGTGGTGAGGTGTTTTGAATTATGTGGTGGTGAGGTGTTTTGAATTACGTGGTAGTGAGGTGTTTTGAATTATGTGGTGCTGAGGTATTTTGAATTATGTGGTGATGAGGTGTTTTTAATTACCTGGTGGTGAGGTGTTTTGAATCACGTGGTGAGGTGTTTTGAATCACGTGGTGAGGTGTTTTGAATCACGTGGTGGTGAGGTGTTTGTAATTACATGGTGCTGAGGTGTTTGTAATTACATGGTGCTGAGGTGTTTTGATTTACGTGGTGGTGAGGTATTTTGAATCACGTGGTTGTGAGGTGTTTTGAATTACGTGGTAGTGAGGTGTTTGTAATTACATGGTGCTGAGGTGTTTCGATTTACGTGGTGGTGAAGTGTTTTGAATCAGGTGGCGGTGAGGTGTTTTGAATTATGTGGAGGTGTTGTGTTTTGAATTACGTGGTAGTGAGGTGTTTTGAATTATGTGGTGGTGAAGTGTTTTAAATTACGTGGTGATGAGGTCTTTTGAATTAAGTGGTGGTGAGGTGTTTTGAATTACATGGTGGAGAGGTGTTTTGAATTACGTGGTGGTGAAGTGTTTTGAATTACGTGATGGTGAGGTATTTTGAATTACGTGGTGATGAGGTGTTTTGAATTACCTGGTGGTAAGGTGTTTTGAAGCACATGGTGAGGTGTTTTGAATTATGTGGTGGTGAGGTGTTTTGAATAACGTGGTAGTGAGGATTTTTTGAATTATGTGGTGCTGAGGTATTTTGAATTACGTGGTGATGAGGTGTTTTGAATTACCTGGTGGTGAGGTGTTTTGAATCATGTGGTGGTGAGGTGTTTTCAATTACGTGGTGGTGAGGTGTTTGTAATTACATGGTGCTGAGGTGTTTTGATGTACGTGGTGGTGAGGTATTTTGAATCATGTGGTTGTGAGGTGTTTTGAATTACGTGGTGGTGAGGTGTTTGTAATTACATGGTGCTGAGGAGTTTTGATGTACGTGGTGGTGAAGTGTTTTGAATTACGTGGTAGTGAGGTGTTTTGAATTATGTGGTGGTGAGGTGTTTTGAATTACGTGGTGATGAGGTGTTTTGAATTAAGTGATGGTGAGGTGTTTTGAATTACATGGTGGTGAGGTATTTTGAATTACGTGGTGATGAGGTGTTTTGAATTACCTGGTGGTGAGGTGTTTTGAATCACATGGTTGTGAAGTGTTTTGAATCTAGTGGTGGTGAGGTGTTTTGAATCACGTGGTGGTGAGGTGTTTTCAATTACGTGGCGATGAGGTATTTGTAATTGCATGCTGCTGAGGTGTTTTGATTTACGTGGTGGTGAGGTATTTTGAATCACGTGGTTGTGAGGTGTTTGTAATTACATGGTGCTGAGGTGTTTTGATTTACGTGGTGGTGAAGTGTTTTGAATCAAGTGGTGGTGAGGTGTTTTGAATTATGTGGTGGTGTGGTGTTTTGAATTACATGGTAGTGAGGTGTTTTGAATTATGTGGTGGTGAAGTGTTTTAAATTACGTGGTGATGAGGTGTTTTGAATTAAGTGGTGGTGAAGTGTTTTGAATTACATGGTGGTGAGGTGTTTTGAATTACGTGGTGGTGAAGTGTTTTGAATTACGTGATGGTGAGGTATTTTGAATTACGTGGGTGATGAGGTGTTTTTGAATTACCTGGTGAGGTGTTTTGAAGCAAATGGTGAGGTGTTTTGAATTATGTGGTGGTGAGGTGTTTTGAATGACGTGGTTGGTTGTGAGGTGTTTTGAATTATGTGGTGCTGAGGTATTTTGAATTACGTGGTTATGAGTTTTGTATTACCTGGTGGTGAGGTGTTTTGAATCACGTGGTGAGGTGTTTTGAATCATGTGGCGGTGAGGTGTTTTCAATTACGTGGTGGTAAGGTGTTTTGAAGCACATGGTGAGGTGTTTTGAATTATGTGGTGGTGAGGTGTTTTGAATAACGTGGTAGTGAGGATTTTTTGAATTATGTGGTGCTGAGGTATTTTGAATTACGTGGTGATGAGGTGTTTTAAATTACCTGGTGGTGAGGTGTTTTGAATCATGTGGTGGTGAGTTGTTTTAAATTATGTGGTGGTGAGGTGTTTTAAATTTTGTGTTGGTGATGTGTTTTAAATTATGTGGTGGTGTGGTGCTTTAAATTACGTGGTGGTGAGGTGTTTTAAATTATGTGGTGGTGAGGTGTTTTAAATTATGTGGTGGTGAGGTGTTTTAAATTATGTGGTGGTGAGGTGTTTTAAATTATGTGGTGGTGAGGTGTTTTAAATTATGTGGTGGTGAGGTGTTTTAAATTACGTGGTGGTGAGGTGTAATCGTCCCAAACTTCCAATCTGCACCTACCCCTCCCCTGTGTGTGTGCTGAGGGGTTCTTTTTTTAATTTTTTTTTTTTCAATTCTGAATCTTCAACCTAAATTGCTTATAAAAATGTAATTTCACAAACACTACAAATAAATTTTTGCAAAACAATTGTTTGTATTATGATTGGTGTAAATCATGACAACACAACTCAGGAACAGTCATTATGCTCAGCTAAAATAAGCCCGTTGCTCAGTGACGACGTTAGTATGTATATATATATATATATATATATATATATATATATATATATATATATATATATATGTGTGTGTGTGTGTATACTGTGTGTGTGTGAGTGTTTTTATGTAACCATTTCGATAGTAATTAAATGAACCCATATGTAACGACACCATCATTTGCAGTGCTGTATTAAGTTGAGATCAAAGTATTCTATGACGTCATATTCTTTGGAGAGGTGTTCAGTAAAGTTCCCCGATCTCTGAAGGAGGTACTCGTAATAGTCTATGAAGCATATCGATGTTTTTTTTTGTTTCCATGTTTCAGTTGTAAATGTAATGATTAATAAAATATAAAAGTGTTTTTTTCATTCAAGCATACTCCTTGTTGAACTTTATTTTCAGCCCGTTAGACTATTGGTATCTCATCGATGTTTTTGAACGGCCCTTATTATTGGTAATTCATGGGGAATCTCGTTTTGTTTTTGCAAAAAAAATTTCCAAATTTTAATGCATTGATGAATAAAAGTCCTCATTTATTCTCTACCACAATGAGCAATGGTCTGAGTATGATCATTTTTTGACGTACAATGCCATACAACCATCAATGTACATACGTTATGGTTTCGTCCCCACACCTCGCAGGTGACATTTGCAGGTAATGATGTGGATGAGGCTCACATCGTAGTTTCACGTCGTTTTACAGCTTTGTAGACATAGTCAGGTTCACTATGTTGTTTCGTTCAAAATCATGGTAGATTAGCAAACCTATACATTTTTGGAAACGTTATTACATGGAAAATCTGAAAATCGATGTTTACATTTGCCAATTCCGACCAATTCGATTCGACCAATCGACCAATTCCATTCGACCAATTCGACCATTCGACCAATCGCTTCGATCGACCATTCGACCAATTCGATTTGCCAATCAATTTGACCGACCTTTGCTTGTGTGGAACGGACTGTGAAAACGATGCGGACTATATTGTCGGATACGACACACAGGACGGTGATGACGAACTCTAAATGGCATATTCTGTAATCGTGTATGTTTGATGCCATTGACTGCCTGTGTATATTTTGTCATTGACTGCCTGTGTAGATGTGAAGTTATACTGACTGCATGTGTATATATGATTTTGCTGACTGCCTGTGTATGTTTGGTGATATGAATTATTGTGACACATTTTGACGTTATTAACTGCCTGTACAAAATGATAACATGTATTTGATTATGCAACTTATCGCGAATATAAAGACAGTATTTTGCAATTCAAAACCTTTGATTCGTGTCTTACCATTCCCCATAGCACTAATTTGATACTTTCATTGGATTCCTTGTCCCTGAAAATATAGGTTTAGTATATTTTTAAAGTTTTTAGGGTAATTAGAGGCAGAAATAGAACAAAATATGTATTTTACAGTGGCCATTTTGAAAATCCAAAATGGCCGCCATACAGGTATCTCTCCAAATGTAAACATTGATTTTTAGTTTCCTTATGCTATAACCTTTCCAAAAATGTATAGGTTTGCTAATCTACCATGATTTTGAACGAAATATAATTTATTGACATCGTGAACCTGACTAACAGTGGAAATCGAGATTTACAACTGGAAAAAAACACAGCTTTGTATAACAGATTTGTACATGTACAGCGGCACGTTACTGGTCTGTACACGATTTTATTAGGCGCCTTTGACGTACTCGTAAATACAATCCATCAGTAAGAAATACACATAATTGCGTTGTTGCCTATGTGGAAAAAGTACACCAAGAATCACGGCCTTCGGTGTGGAAGAGCACACTTTCACGACGTTCCACGACATAAATATCTCCACCACCTCCACCCTCCCAATGGACGAGTCTCCAGAGAGGTCCGAGGAAGGTTCCGAGTAAAAAGGCACGCGCATGCGCAGAGAGCGTGCGACTCGGGCCTTCCGCGCATGGCCCCCCGAGTTCTCTTTCCAATGAAACTTTCCGGGTGCAGATGTTCCGGAGTTTATCTGTACACAAATGTCATTGTTAAAAACGATTCGCTTCCACAATTATCGTGAAGCGGAAAGCAGATTTACACGTTTTGGCCATCGTTCACCGTCCGAGGATCGCCTCACGCGGATGTAGCACGACCGATCGCAGAATGGTCTTTGAATATTAGGAATGGTGGTAATAGCCAAAGGGAGATGCGTGAAGACCCATGTGGTTCATGGGAATTCGAGGAAACAGACCGGGCGCGACGAAGATGCCCGGTGCGGCCAAGCCTCCGCCGAACGGACCGAAGTGCGGCAGGCCAAAGGGTGCGGTCAGGGCCGGAGGCTTCGCGGCGAGCTTGAGACGTTCCAGCTCTGCCTCCTGCAGTCTCTTGGCTTTGGCGCGTCGGTTCTGGAACCAGATCTTCACCTGCAGGCAAAATCCGCGTCATTGCAGCCACTGTGCCCCCATGTGCATTTGATACACTTATTCTTTCTGGCAATTCATCTGTTCAAGAGTGTGTTGTTTTTACTTTTATGTTAAATATGAAACTCTAATCTGACCAAATTACCTAAGCGATGGTGAATGTGAAGCTCATATATGTGCCTCCTTCTTCAATACACCTCACTCTCATTTTCATTATTGTACTTTTCTTCTCTATTCCAAATGCTTTGCCATCATGGTCCACCTTTCCGCATTCTGACAATGTCCATCTCTCTTCTCTTTCCCAAGCGGATAAAGTTTGACTTTCCCAAAACCACTCGACTCCTTGGCTTTGTCAAAGTTATTTTGCAAATGGCCCTTGGACACTTGCATATGTTTACAATCAAATAAACTCTTCTCTGAAAAACCCCCTCTGAAAATGGCTCCATAAGGCATTATACGCAGGAGTTTAAAAATTCCATATATAAAGCAAAACTGACAAAGTAACGATGTGAACAAAACTGCAAAGTCGGTCGAAACGTCACGATATTATTATCAATTCATTGTTGCCTCATACATTATATTGATTACACACAGACACAGACACACACACACACACACACACACACACACACACACACACACACACACACACACAGAGCTCCACAGACACATACACACAGAGCCACACACACACACACACACACACAGAGCCACACACACACATACACACACCCACAGAGCCCCACAGACACACACACAGAGCCCCACAGACACACACAAACACACACACACAGAGCCCCACAAACACACACACAGAGCCACACACACACCGAGCCACACACACACACACACACACACACACACACACAGAGCCCCACACACACACACCCACAGAGCCCCACAGACACACACACAGAGCCACACACAGAGCCACACACACACAGCCCCACAGAGCCCCACAAACACACACACACAGAGCCCCACAAACACACACACAGAGCCACACACACACACACACAGAGCCACACACACACACACAGAGCCACACACACACAGAGCCATACACACACACACACACACACACACACACACACACACACACACACACACACACAGAGCCCCACAGACACACACAGAGCCACACACAGAGCCATACACACACAGAGCCATACACACACAGAGCCACACACACACAGAGCCACACACACACAGAGCCACACACACACAGAGCCACACACACACATACACACACACACACGCACACACACACACGCACACACACACACAGACACACACACACACACACACACACACACACATATCCCCACAGACACACAATAAGATGGAGTGTGTATGTGTCAGTTTTGCATCTCCTCCCAAACTATTGATCACTCAAAACTGAAAATGCCACCATATTGATGACCAAGGGCCCAGGCAATGCAGACACAAATATTTTTTAGTTTGGACAAAACATTTTCATAATTCACATCGATAAATGTCCAGATAAAGCAAGCATGATCTATGCTTCACATGGCCTTACCTATTCAGCATCCCAACAATATTTCACAAATGTAAACAATTAATCACCCAAATGGTTATTTTTTGAGTGGAATCATTTTGGTGGTGGCCGTGCCTCGACGATCCCAAACAGTGGAATATCAATGAAATGCTTCCTGTTTCCCCATTCTTAGAATTCCAAAACAAAATATACAACTACAAACTAGAGAGTTCATACAACAACTTGCCCAGCACAGTCTTGAGAAAAAAAATGGCATGGGCGGGGTCTTCTGTGAGCAGCAAATTTGATTGGTCGAGATATAAAATGCTGTCCTGTTTAATATCAAGGTCCTGCTAAATGAAAGGTTTTTGAAAGTACCAAAAAGACCATTTGTTTTCTAGTGTTCAAGCATATAATTCAATTTAAATAAAATATAGATTTTTTTAAAGGTTGTGGGAAAAAAGTTTTTGGGAAGTTTACCACCATTTATGCAGCGTCTTCTACACCACCTTATCTAACATGTTACATTAGTTATTCATGCCTGTTTTTTGTCTTTTATGACGTCATTAAAAAAAATACGTTTCCTGTTTGGAATGATTTTCAATTTTGTTTGACTGGCAGACAGACAGACAGACAGACAGAGTAAAAAAAATTTATCTCACTCCTCTGTGAATGCACGATTGGGACGAATGCAGAGACAAATTTTTTTTTTTTGTATAACATTCAAATGAAATTAAGTTATTCGTCGATCATAAACCGACATTTGTAGGCAGACCGACAGACAGACAAAGTGAACCATTAGCTTTAGCCCACATTTAACTTGGTGTGCATGGGGTAACGACACAACAAAAAGTGGGCCTGCGCGTTATGGGCCGGCTAGTTCATATTAAAGTCTTACTTTCTGACTATACATTGTTAGGGTTTGTCCAAGTAAAGTCGTACATGCTTCCTGCAATGAGGTACACTTGAAGTACCACGTGACTGTGACCTTTGTAACGTGTTCAGGACGTGTGTGTGTGCGTGTGTAATGACAATGCAGAACATTCTTTTTTATATTTGTGAGCAGTCATCGAATGTAGGAAAACTTGCATATGCCAGAGATAGTCTCTCAACACACTTTCCATGGAAAATGTATTCTTTTCATGACGTCATATTTCCACGGTGTGCTGAACAAAATGTTAATGTTGTGCTCAATGAGACGTTTGTGCAGAAATTTACCTGATGATTCTCCTCATAAAGTCAAGGCTCATGGAAGATTACTTGACTATTTACAGGCATAGACTCCGAGGGCCTTTCACTCACTCACCGCAGGTAGGTAGGTGGTCTATCTGTCTTCTATCGACTCTTCTCCGGCCTTGCCCCCCCAGCTCTCTCTGGGCTCTGTCCCCCAAATATTCCTACAGGTCGCACAAGATCTGCCTGCAACCCTCTCATGGTTAAACTGCCGAAATCAAGACTCTCTTTTCACCTTCACTCTTTCATTCCCCTTTACTCCCACCTCTGGAACAAACTCCCTCACTCTCTTCAATCCCACTCCTCCCTCCAGGTCTTTAAAACAGCTGTTCACCACCATCTCTTATCTTCCCCAATCCAAAACCTTGATCTTTTCTACCCCCGCTAATTCACCCCAGATGCACTTTTTTGAAATACCAACTTCTTTCCTGAAAGTCCTTGGTGTCCTTGTGTTTTATACCTCTCCCACCCCCCTCCCCCCTTCCCGTGCCTCCTCCCCCCAAGCCTTCTCCCTCCCACAGATCTCCTGATGTCCCTGTTCTCAAATATTGTACTTGTGTGCTTCCCTCTCTCCATCTTGTCTCCCGCTCCCTTTATCTTATGTTTTGTGTCAGTTTGTCTTTTTGTGTGATTAATGTTAGCTCTTACACGAGCCTCGATCTTGTATACAAAAAAGAAAGAAAAAAAAAGGCATTACTTACTTTAAATGGCAAACTCTGTTTATGCAATTAATTGTGTCTGCTTTAAGGGCTTTCTACATACTACAATTGCCTGGGTTTTGCGTGACATCCATTTATAAAACGAAATATGAGAAAGGAAAAGGAAGGAGCATTGGAGAGGAAATGGAGGAGTTGTTGAGGATAGGTGATAGGAGTAAGGAGAAAGCACGGAGGAGGACGTGATGTATGGAACATATGTGGGGAGGAGGAGCATGGAGACTATAGACTCCAGAGCCTAAAACACACCAAACAATTTCTTCCAACGTGACAACTTGATGGCAGTGGGATAATCGTAGTAAATCTGTGGAAAGTTGCAACAGCTACGATACACACTCCAGACCATAGCGACCAACGCCAAAGAAACGACCGTTGTGGGTACCACCACATAAACCAAGATGGCAAAAAATTGCATATGTCAGATTTGGTTCCGCTGGTGCACGTAAAAAGTACAGTAGCAGGACAAGAACAAAATGGCAAAACATCTCCGGAAGAAGGGTCTCACAATTTAAACTTTTGCTAGTGTGGCGGAGGAGATGTCGTCGGAGTAACAAGTGGAAGCTGTGGATCCGGAAGTGGCTTTTGCGGTACCTATGAAGGCGTTGGTTTTAGAAATGTGCATAAACTTTTACCATGACATCATCCAAAGCAGGTTTTCCTGCCTTAGGTGAATCAGCTAATCTTTATGTTATTTAGTCCAGAAGTTCAACAGTTGGTTCAGGAAGAAGGCGTGAGCCAGTGCTGCTCTCTGATTGGCGCAGTAGGAGCACATTCATTCTGTCGCGTCGTGAGAGCATCAGACCAATGGACGAATAGCAACTATGGTCAATCGAGATTGAACACGGTCCAATCGATCCCATGGGCACGCCTCACATGACGCGACAACTTTTCATGACCAGCTATCCATATCAATCGATTTTCTATGACAAGACCATTGAGTTGTTTCACATCAGAAGAAATGGGTCAGTGTGGCTTACGCTTTCATCAAACATTCCGCCATGTTGTGTAAATATGTCGATGACCCATTATGGGGATGTCTACATATATATATATATATATGTACATACACTACCGGCCAAAAGGTTTTAGAACACCTCAATTTTTCCAGTTTTTACGGAAAATTAAGCAATTCAAGTCCAGTGAATAACCTGAAATGTTACAAAGGTAAGCAGTAAACTGCTCGAGGTTAAAAAAAAAGTTTAGGTTCGCAAAAATGGGAAAATAAAGCCAAGGTGTCAGTGAGTACAGTTTCCTACTCCATCAAAAGGCACTTGGAAACTGGAGGAAATTCTGACAGGAAGAGGTCTGGCAGACCCAAAGCCACAACAGAATCAGAAGACAAGTTTCTGAGAGTCAACAGCTTGCATGATAGGCGGCTCACAGGACAACAGCTTCAAGCACATCGTAACACTGGTCGAGGTAAGCAAGTCTCAGTTTCAACTGTGAAGAGAAGACTTTGAGCTGCAGGTTTGACAGGTCGAATGGCAGTAAGAAAGCCATTGCTAAGATGGCAAAATAAGAAAAAGAGGCTTGCCTGGGCCATGAAGCACCGTCAGTGGACTACTGAAGACTGGAAGTAGGTCTTATGGACCGATGAATCAAAATTTGAAATCTTTGGTTCATCACGCAGGGTTTTTGTACGTCATCGAGTAGGTGAAAGGATGGTTCCTCAGTGTGTGACACCAACTGTCAAACATGGAGGAGGAAGCGTGATGGTCTGGGACTCTTTTGCTGGATCCAGGGTCAGCGACCTGCACAGAGTGACTGGCACCCTGAACCAAAAGGGCGACCACAGCATTTTGCAGCGTCATGCAATACCCTCTGGTATATTCCCTGTTGGTCAGGGGTTCATCCTACAGCAAGATAATGACCCTAACCACACCTCCAGGCTATGTCAAAACTACATTCGAATAAAAGAACAAGACGGTAGGCTTCAAATCATGGAATGGCCAGCACAGTCTCCAGACTTAAACCCCATCGAGCTGGTTTGGGATGAACTGGACAGAAGGGTGAAAGCAAAGCAACCTACAAGTGCAACACGTTTGTGGGAACTTCTGCAACAGTGTTGGGAAGAACTTCCCGAACAATATTTGATTTCCATTGCAGAAAGAATGCCACGAGTGTGTTCGGCGGTTATATCTGCAAAAGGTGGCTACTTTGCTGAGTCAAAAATTTAAATTAAATTTTGTTAAACAAAATGATTCTATGATTTCTTTTTTATCTCCAATTGTTTATTTGTTCTGTGCTTAATGTCAGAGTACATTGAGACATTAAACTGCATAAATTTCAATAAAAACTGGAAAAATCGAGGTGTTCTAAAACTTTTGACTGGTCGTGTATATATATATATATATATATTTGTATGTATGTATGTGTATATGTATGTATGTATGTATATATATATGTATGCATGTGTATGTGTGTGTATATATATATATATATTTGTATGTATGTATGTATATATATAGATATATATTTAGCACCATACATCTAACTTCAACTTCAATAACCTTGTAATTATTTTATTTTACATAAAGTATATTTTATTGTTGAAAAGTTACAACTGACACTGTTCCATGGGTTTTAGAGTCTGATCTGATTCCCTACAACAACAGCTAAGGGTGACAAGGTGACGCATGAGTTGGTCATAACACCACGCGTGCAAAGCGAAAAGCGGGGTTAAGCAGTTTGGTTATCTTTTTCTGTCTACAAACGTGAATTTATGATCGAGGAACACAAGATTTCAATTGAATGTTATATTTTGAACACGAATCAGAACATGAATTGGAAAACGAACCGGTAGTTTAGCGGTACTTTGGCTCTGAATTCGTTCTGATTGCACACGTGCAGAGAGGAGTGAAATAATTTTTTACTCTCTACCTTTGTGACGGTCAAACAAGATTGAAAATCATTCCAAACAGGAAACTCAATGGTTTTAGCGATGTTATCAAGGACACAAACAACAGGCATGAAGAACTAATGTAACAGGTTAAATAAGGTGGGGTAAAAGACGCTGCGTCAACGGTGGTAAACTTCCGGGAAAAAAATTTTCAACCTTTAAAATCTCTTTTATTTCAATTTAATCAAATACGTGAACACTGTAGAACACAAATCGCATTCTGGCACTTTCAAAACCCTTCCATTTAGCGGTACTGGGACAAAATATTACGGCATTTTACATCATCACGACCAATAAAATTTGCTGCTTGTAACCCCGGCCCGTGGCCTTGTTTCTGAAGACCGCACGAAGTATGATGTTCGATGAACTCTCTAGTTTAAACTCGTGCAGGGATGTATATTTTATAAAGTAGTAAATACCCACATACATTTTATGCTTGCATCGAATGGGTCAAACATCTTTAATTCCAAGGCAAATGCCATTGGACAAATGTTATTGTAACGACGTTCAAGTACCGAGTCAAGTTCAGGGAAGGTCCTGGAACAGTAGCTGATGTAGGAACGATACTTTCCCATATGAAATTAAGGCAACTTATCCTTGACCTCGTCAGAGGATAATAATCCGAAGTGCATATTCAAACGTGCACATGTGATCCGTTAAAACGAGTGACGTCACATGGTGCTTTCAATTGAAGGAAATAAAATTATTCGACACATGAACTAAACATCTCCTAAAACGAACCCAAGTGTGGAGATAGCGGCAAACAAAAACAACTTCAACAACACACACAAATACATGCACACACACACACACACACACACACACACACACATACAAACACACTTTTTTTTTTGTATACAGAATCGAGGCTCGTGAAAGACCTAACATTTATCACACAAAAAATCAAACAGACAAACAAAATATATAAAAAGAGGGAGTGGTAGACAAGACGGGGAGAGAAGGGGAAGCACACAAACACAACATTTGAGAGCAGGGACATCGGGAGATGTGTTGGGGGGAGGAGGTGTGGGAAGGGGGAGGGGGTGGGACAATACACACACATACACATATACACACACATACACACATACACATGTACAAACATACACATTCCGCCTTTGGAAACCCGCATATGGAGATAACAACCAACGACACACACACACAATAACAATCTACCATATAATTATAAAACAATGGTGGTTTGTGTGTTTGCACAGATGTCTGTCCCCCTTCACAAAGGTAGGTTTTAAAGGCAAATCTTTAAACACGAATGTGGTGTGTTCATTACCGTCTATTTTTGAGGATAAAACAAACTTGAAAAATATTTTCAATTAAAAAGCAATTATGTCTCTTATATTGGAATTGCAGATGGTGGCTTATAAACCGAGCCCCAAGGACGTGTACAGAAGTGTTAAAAAAAACAATAAATACAAGGCGCGGGTACGTGAAATTCGCTGCACATGATGTGCAACATGTGCAGAGTAAACAGAGTGTTCATTTATGGCCGCAGGATGTCTAATAAATAAAGAAGATGGCACTAGGCACACCTGCACACCTGGCACTAGGCCGAGGCTTCAGTCCTTGGCACGCTCACGCGGCTGCACCGTCGAATAAACTGTTTTAACCGGTATTTTTTTTATGGGATTTTATAATATCTATCACAACGGAAACCCGTGAAATCATTGGTGCGATATATTTGCTTACTCGACGTGTTGAACAAAACGGATATTAAAAATTATAAGTTTTTATGAAGGTGACTAAATCTCGAAGGGTGATCCTATTGGAAAATGCTTCTTGGGCTGAAGTTAGGAATTAATGCTGCACACACAATGTGCACACCTTTGTACAGCACCGCGAGGGCAATCGACTCTCGACACCGCAACATAATTTACACCAAAAAGCGTTGAAAGTGCAAGTGAGCAAACTCAGTTAGGTTTTATATGGTGTAATACTTCCGGGTTTACAGATATTAAATATATGTGGAGCCGCGTTCTACTCCACGTCACCTGCGTTCTACTCCACGTCACCCGCGTTCTAATCCACGTCACCGGCGTTCTACTCCACGTCACCCGCGATCTAATCCACGTCACCCGCGTTCTACTCCACGTCACCCGCGTTCTAATCCACGTCACCCGCGTTCTAATCCACGTCACCCGCGTTCTACTCCACGTCACCCGCGTTCTACTCCACGTCACCCGCGTTCTACTCCACGTCACCCGCGTTCTACTCCACGTCACCCGCGTTCTAATCCAAGTCACCCGCGTTCTACTCCACGTCACCCGCGTTCTAATCCACGTCACCCGCGTTCTACTCCACGTCACCCGCGTTCTACTCCACGTCACCCGCGTTCTACTCCACGTCACCCGCGTTCTACTCCACGTCACCCGCGTTCTACTCCACGTCACCCGCGTTCTACTCCACGTCACCCGCGTTCTACTCCACGTCACCCGCGTTCTACTCCACGTCACCCGCGTTCTACTCCACGTCACCCGCGTTCTACTCCACGTCACCCGCGTTCTACTCCACGTCACCCGCGTTCTACTCCACGTCACCCGCGTTCTACTCCACGTCACCCGCGTTCTAATCCACGTCACCGGCGTTCTAATCCATGTCACCCGCGTTCTACTCCACGTCACCCGCGTTCTACTCCACGTCACCCGCGTTCTACTCCACGTCACCCGCGTTCTACTCCACGTCACCCGCGTTCTACTCCACGTCACCCGCGTTCTACTCCACGTCACCCGCGTTCTACTCCACGTCACCCGCGTTCTACTCCACGTCACCCGCGTTCTACTCCACGTCACCCGCGTTCTACTCCACGTCACCCGCGTTCTACTCCACGTCACCCGCGTTCTACTCCACGTCACCCGCGTTCTACTCCACGTCACCCGCGTTCTACTCCACGTCACCCGCGTTCTACTCCACGTCACCCGCGTTCTACTCCACGTCACCCGCGTTCTACTCCACGTCACCCGCGTTCTACTCCACGTCACCCGCGTTCTACTCCACGTCACCCGCGTTCTACTCCACGTCACCCGCGTTCTACTCCACGTCACCCGCGTTCTACTCCATGTCACCCGCGTTCTACTCCACGTCACCCGCGTTCTACTCCACGTCACCCGCGTTCTACTCCACGTCACCGGCGTTCTACTCCACGTCACCGGCGTTCTACTCCATGTCACCCGCGTTCTACTCCACGTCACCCGCGTTCTACTCCACGTCACCCGCGTTCTACTCCACGTCACCCACGTTCTAGTCCAGGTCAGCCACGTTCTACTCCACGTCACCCGTGTTCTACTCCACGGCGCCCATGTTCTACTCCACGTCACCCGCGTTCTACTCCATGTCACCCGCGTTCTACTCCACGTCACCCGCGTTCTACTCCACGGCACCCGCGTTCTAGTCCAGGTCAGCCATGTTCTACTCCACGTCACCCGTGTTATACTCCACGGCGCCCATGTTCTACTCAATGTCATTTGCATTACACCCCATGTCACCCACGTTATAGTCCACAAGAGCCATGTTATACCCATATCCTGTTATACTTCATGCCAGTCATGCTCTACTCCAGGCAGTGCCTGCTCTCCAATGGTGCCGATTGCACCTTCCCACCAGGCCCACAACTAAAAGGGGCGCATCGTGACGAGGATTTGTTTGAGTGTACACATCGCAATACTTTTCAATAAAGAATATGTATAAAACTTAGTGGGATCAGCAAATGGCAGCTGCTTTCATCTCCTGTTTTATTTATATTTTTAATTTGTTATTTATTTTATGTAAACTTGTGTATAATATGTCCTGCTACCCTTGAGTAGTATTGCTGGTACCCTAGGGGCAGTTACCTCTAACTGCAATTTAAACGTGTAAATATTGTAAATAAAAGGTATATACAGCTGTGTGCTGTGTTAGAGACAACTTCTGTGTCGATCTCCTGTCTTTTGCAATGGTTACCCAAATGACGCCCCACAAGTTTGTTTGGCGCCAGACGCAAAAAAGGTTAATCGAGCCCTTGTACCAGGTGACATGGGTTATGCTCCACGTCACTCGTGTTATACTCCACGTCACCCTCGTTATACTCCACTTCACCTGCGTTATACTCCACGTCACCGGCGTTCTACTCCACGTCACCCGGGTTCTACCCCACGTCACCCGGGTTCTACTCCACGTCACCCGCGTTCTACTCCGCGTCACCCGCGTTCTACTCCACGTCACCCGCGTTCTACTCCGCGTCACCCGCGTTCTACTCCACGTCACCCGCGTTCTACTCCACGTCACCCGCGTTCTACTCCACGTCACCCGCGTTCTACTCCACGTCACCCGCGTTCTACTCCACGTCACCCGCGTTCTACTCCACGTCACCCGCGTTCTACTCCACGTCACCCGCGTTCTACTCCACGTCACCCGCGTTCTACTCCACGTCACCCGCGGTCTACTCCACGTCACCCACGTTCTACTCCACGTCACCCTTGTTATACTCCACATCAACCTCGTTATACTCCACGTCTCCCGCGTTATACTCAGTCACCCACATTATACTCCACGTCACCCTTGTTATACTCCACATCACTCGCTTTATACTCCACGTCACTTGCGTTATACTCCAAGTCGGCCACGTCATACTCCACGTCACCCGCGTTATACCCCACATGACCAATGTTCTGCTTCACTTGAGTCGTATTGTAGTCCAGGTGAGCCATGGAATGCATGAACGGATTTGAAGCACATCTATAAATCCACCAGAAGTGTCAGTTTGACTGATTGTTCTTTGAAGGATTATACAGTACAAGCATCAACAATACGGTGCTTGGTAGTATAACACACATTAAGCTTGTTAGTTGAAGTGCCACACATATAATGCAGTTAAGCTTGTAAAATACCATCACTCATAATAATAACTATCATGTCACCAGAAACACCTGATGCATTTCCACGCCTTACCTGGAAAGCTGACACAATCCCCCATCTCAAGAGACCATTGTGAGATATCTGTAATTGTTTTTAAAATTCAAACTTAAAGTAACAGGAAATGTTTGATGAGTTAATTTGGAAAATGATTTTCTGGGCAACTGGCATAGGTTAGTGAAGATGTTATTATCAGCAGCTGATCTTAATTTGGTTGAATCTGATTCTCAAGTTCAAGTGGAGTAAATTGGGCGATCGAAGTGCAGAAGTTAGAGTGGAGTTTGACATTCAAATGACCGTTATCGTGGCCATACCTGTGTTTCTGTGAGGTTGAGTGAAGTCGAGAACTCGGCTCGCTCAGCAATCGATAGATATTGCTTCTGCCGAAACTTTCTTTCCAGTGCCAGCAGCTGTGACGTCGTAAAAGGCGTCCGTGGCTTGCGAGTCGCCTTGTGCTTGCGTAACGTGCAGGATGGCGGACTCGGACCGGGACCTGCAATGACACAAAATTTGACACCATCAACAGGGATTAGAAGCGCGCGGATCGACCCAAATGGGCCTCGTACAGCAAATCTGGAGCACTGAGACCACCAGTAACCGCACTCCACTGAAATTCCCTTATGGAATGTGATCCTTTCGAGCGAAGCCCCTTTTGCCACCCCTACCCAAGTATATAAAGAATGACGCCCAAGCAGCACCATACACATGCAATGCAGATGACCACAGCATCCAGCCACATTGCCCCAGAAGGCTTTCCTTCAATTTGTCTTGGGAACTTTACATGAAAGGCCAAATGAATTGGACTGGAGTGTATGTTAACTAACTCATTTACAAACCAGGGCGCTGTGTGTGTGTGATGTGGGAAACCGAACATCAAGCCATATATCCCAGATGTTTTTGTTCATTGCCTACTAATGTTCTTCTGATCCATGTGTAAGTGCGTTGATATTTACCAAGGTGTTTGATGTTTATCCTGCATAAGATTTCTACTTTATATGCAGGATCCCACACAAGCCTCAGATCAATGTTCAAATACAAATAGTGCTTTGTACAAGACTGAACTCATTAGCTCGTCCCCCAATCACTTATATCTGTCTCTGTGTCTATGTGTCTGTCCGGGTCGTACCTTTTTAACATTTGAGTTTGATCATCACAATTTCACCAAAGCTTTTCTATAATAATATGGAGAAGATAAATTAATAATTTTGTCAAAGGGTCAAAGGTCAGCATCACATAAAATCGTCAATTTTCATCCGATTGACCTGACAGTTCAATTTACCATTTGGGTTTTGTCATCAAATTTTAACAAGACTTTATTATGAGAATATGGATAAAGCAAATTAATAATTTCGTCAAAAGGTCAAAGGTCAGCGTCATACAAAAGTCAATTTTCATCTGAATGACCTAAAATTTTAAGAATTTGCATATTGGGTCACATAATTAGTTCACCAATCAAAAGCTAGAAGAAGAAGCAGAACGACAATAACAACAGCAATAGGCATTTTAAGGCCATTTCCCCTGCTAGAGCGGGGGTTAGCCTTGCGGTCCCCATAACAATCTTCTCCATTTTACCCTATTTTCAAAATCAAAAGCGAGAACCTGAATATTTATTTTAGATCAAAAGGTCAAGGCTGCATAAAATTGCCAATTTTCATTTTGGATTAAAAAAAACTATTTTCGTCATGTTTAGCTGATGAAAGAAGAAGACGTCTGAATACAAACGGACAGAGACAGGCTTTGCATTTTCAGATGCTATCTAGTTTATTTTTTAATTGACGAGCTGAACCATACTTTTAATAACAATACAGACCATTGATGCTGCTGAAGCTATTTCTTTACAGGGGTTAGGCTGCTTGGTTTGATTGTGCTGGGTGGTTTGATTGTGCTGGGTGGTTTGATTGTGCTGGGTGGTTTGATTGTGCTGCTTGGTTTGATTGTGCTGCTTGGTTTGATTGTGCTGCTTGGTTTGATTGTGCTGGGTGATTTGATTGTGCTGGGTGGTTTGATTGTGCTGGGTGGTGTGATTGTGCTGGGTGGTTTGATTGTGCTGGGTGGTTTGATTGTGGTGGGTGGTTTGATTGTGCTGCTTGGTTTGATTGTGCTGGGTGCTTTGATTGTGCTGAGTGGTTTGGTTGTGCTGGGTGGTTTGATTGTGCTGGGTGGTTTGATTGTGCTGGGTGGTTTGATTGTTCTGGGTGGTTTGATTGTGCTGGGTGGTTTGATTGTGCTGGGTGGTTTGATTGTGCTGGGTGGTTTGATTGTGCTGGGTGGTTTGATTGTGCTGGGTGGTTTGATTGTGCTGGGTGGTTTGATTGTGCTGGGTGGTTTGATTGTGCTGGGTGGTTTGATTGTGCTGGGTGGTTTGATTGTGCTGGTTGGTTTGATTGTGCTGGGTGGTTGGATTGTGCTGGGTGGTTGGATTGTGCTGGGTGGTTGGATTGTGCTGGGTGGTTTGATTGTGCTGGGTGGTTTGATTGTGCTGGGTGGTTGGATTGTGCTGCTTGGTTTGATTGTGCTGCTTGGTTTGATTGTGCTGCTTGGTTTGATTGTGCTGCTTGGTTTGATTGTGCTGGGTGGTTTGATTGTGCTGGGTGGTTTGATTGTGCTGGGTGGTTTGGTTGTGCTGGGTGGTTTGATTGTGTTGGGTGGTTTGATTGTGCTGGGTGGTTTGATTGTGCTGGGTGGTTTGATTGTGCTGGGTGGTTTGATTGTGCTGGGTGGTTTGGTTGTGCTGGGTGGTTTGATTGTGCTGCTTGGTTTGATTGTGCTTGGTAGTTTGATTGTGCTGCTTGGTTTGATTGTGCTGCTTGGTTTGATTGCGCTGGGTGGTTTGTTTGTGCTGCTTGGTTTGATTGTGCTGGGTGGTTTGATTGTGCTGGGTGGTTTGATTGTGCTGGGTGGGTTGATTGTGCTGGGTGGGTTGATTGTGCTGGGTGGTTTGATTGTGCTGGGTGGTTTGATTGTGCTGCTTGGTTTGATTGTGCTGCTTGGTTTGATTGTGCTGCTTGGTTTGATTGTGCTGCTTGGTTTGATTGTGCTGGGTGGTTTGATTGTGCTGGGTGGTTTGATTGTGCTGCTTGGTTTGATTGTGCTGCTTGGTTTGATTGTGCTGCTTGGTTTGATTGTGCTGCTTGGTTTGATTGTGCTGCTTGGTTTGATTGTGCTGGGTGGTTTGATTGTGCTGGGTGGTTTGATTGTGCTGCGTGGTTTGATTGTGCTGCTTGGTTTGATTGTGCTGGGTGGTTTGATTGTGCTGGGTGGTTTGATTGTGCTGGTTGGTTTGATTGTGCTGCTTGGTTTGATTGTGCTGGGTGGTTTGATTGTGCTGGGTGGTTTGATTGTGCTGGGTGGTTTGATTGTGCTGGGTGGTTTGATTGTGCTGCTTGGTTTGATTGTGCTGGGTGGTTTGTGCTGGGTGGTTTGATTTGTGCTGGGTGGTTTGGTTGTGCTGCTTGGTTTGATTGTGTTGGGTGGTTTGATTGTGCTGCTTGGTTTGATTGTGCTGGGTGGTTTGATTGTGCTGCTTGGTTTGATTGTGCTGCTTGGTTTGATTGTGCTGGGTGGTTTGATTGTGCTGCTTGGTTTGATTGTGCTGGGTGGTTTGATTGTGCTGGGTGGTTTGATTGTGCTGCTTGGTTTGATTGTGCTGGGTGGTTTGATTGTGCTGGGTGGTTTGATTGTGCTGGGTGGTTTGATTGTGCTGGGTGGTTTGATTGTGCTGGGTGGTTTGATTGTGCTGGGTGGTTTGATTGTGCTGGGTGGTTTGATTGTGCTGAGTGGTTTGATTGTGCTGGGTGGTTTGATTGTGCTGGGTGGTTTGATTGTGCTGGGTGGTTTGATTGTGCTGGTTGGTTTGATTGTGCTGGGTGGTTGGATTGTGCTGGGTGGTTGGATTGTGCTGGGTGGTTGGATTGTGCTGGGTGGTTTGATTGTGCTGGGTGGTTTGATTGTGCTGGGTGGTTGGATTGTGCTGCTTGGTTTGATTGTGCTGCTTGGTTTGATTGTGCTGCTTGGTTTGATTGTGCTGCTTGGTTTGATTGTGCTGGGTGGTTTGATTGTGCTGGGTGGTTTGATTGTGCTGGGTGGTTTGGTTGTGCTGGGTGGTTTGATTGTGTTGGGTGGTTTGATTGTGCTGGGTGGTTTGATTGTGCTGGGTGGTTTGATTGTGCTGGGTGGTTTGATTGTGCTGGGTGGTTTGGTTGTGCTGGGTGGTTTGATTGTGCTGCTTGGTTTGATTGTGCTTGGTAGTTTGATTGTGCTGCTTGGTTTGATTGTGCTGCTTGGTTTGATTGCGCTGGGTGGTTTGTTTGTGCTGCTTGGTTTGATTGTGCTGGGTGGTTTGATTGTGCTGGGTGGTTTGATTGTGCTGGGTGGGTTGATTGTGCTGGGTGGGTTGATTGTGCTGGGTGGTTTGATTGTGCTGGGTGGTTTGATTGTGCTGCTTGGTTTGATTGTGCTGCTTGGTTTGATTGTGCTGCTTGGTTTGATTGTGCTGCTTGGTTTGATTGTGCTGCTTGGTTTGATTGTGCTGGGTGGTTTGATTGTGCTGGGTGGTTTGATTGTGCTGCTTGGTTTGATTGTGCTGCTTGGTTTGATTGTGCTGCTTGGTTTGATTGTGCTGCTTGGTTTGATTGTGCTGGGTGGTTTGATTGTGCTGGGTGGTTTGATTGTGCTGCGTGGTTTGATTGTGCTGCTTGGTTTGATTGTGCTGGGTGGTTTGATTGTGCTGGGTGGTTTGATTGTGCTGGTTGGTTTGATTGTGCTGCTTGGTTTGATTGTGCTGGGTGGTTTGATTGTGTTGGGTGGTTTGATTGTGCTGGGTGGTTTGATTGTGCTGGGTGGTTTGATTGTGCTGCTTGGTTTGATTGTGCTGGGTGGTTTGTGCTGGGTGGTTTGATTTGTGCTGGGTGGTTTGGTTGTGCTGCTTGGTTTGATTGTGTTGGGTGGTTTGATTGTGCTGCTTGGTTTGATTGTGCTGGGTGGTTTGATTGTGCTGCTTGGTTTGATTGTGCTGCTTGGTTTGATTGTGCTGGGTGGTTTGATTGTGCTGCTTGGTTTGATTGTGCTGGGTGGTTTGATTGTGCTGGGTGGTTTGATTGTGCTGCTTGGTTTGATTGTGCTGGGTGGTTTGATTGTGCTGGGTGGTTTGATTGTGCTGCTTGGTTTGATTGTGCTGGGTGGTTTGATTGTGCTGGGTGGTTTGATTGTGCTGGGTGGTTTGATTGTGCTGCTTGGTTTGATTGTGCTGGGTGGTTTGATTATGCTGGGTGGTTTGATTGTGCTGGGTGGTTTGATTGTGCTGGGTGGTTTGATTGTGCTGGGTGGTTTGATTGTGCTGCTGGGTTTGATTGTGCTGCTTGGTTTGATTGTGCTGGGTGGTTTGATTATGCTGGGTGGTTTGATTGTGCTGGGTGGTTTGATTGTGCTGGGTGGTTTGATTGTGCTGCTTGGTTTGATTGTGCTGGGTGGTTTGATTGTGCTGGGTGGTTTGATTGTGCTGGGTGGTTTGATTGTGCTGGGTGGTTTGATTGTGCTACTTGGTTTGATTGTGCTGGGTGGTTTGATTGTGCTGGGTGGTTTGATTGTGCTGGGTGGTTTGATTGTGCTGGGTGGTTTGATTGTGCTGGGTGGTTTGATTGTGCTGGGTGGTTTGGTTGTGCTGCTTGGTTTGATTGTGCTGCTTGATTTGATTGTGCTGCTTGATTTGATTGTACTGCTTGGTTTGATTGTGCTGGGTGGTTTGATTGTGCTGGGTGGTTTGATTGTGCTGGGTGGTTTGATTGTGCTGCTTGATTTGATTGTGCTGGGTGGTTTGATTATGCTGGGTGGTTTGATTGTGCTGGGTGGTTCGATTGTGCTGGGTGGTTTGATTGTGCTGCTTGGTTTGATTGTGCTGCTTGGTTTGATTGTGCTGGGTGGTTTGATTGTGCTGGGTGGTTTGATTGTGCTGGGTGGTTTGATTGTGCTGCTTGGTTTGATTGTGCTGGGTGGTTTGATTGTGCTGGGTGGTTTGATTGTGCTGCTTGGTTTGATTGTGCTGGGTGGTTTGATTGTGCTGCTTGGTTTGATTGTGCTGGGTGGTTTGATTGTGCTGGGTGGTTTGATTGTGCTACTTGGTTTGATTGTGCTGCTTGGTTTGATTGTGCTGGGTGGTTTGATTGTGCTGGGTGGTTTGATTGTGCTGGGTGGTTTGATTGTGCTGGGTGGTTTGATTGTGCTGGGTGGTTTGATTGTGCTGGGTGGTTTGATTGTGCTGGGTGGTTTGATTGTGCTGCTTGATTTGATATTGCTGGGTGGTTTGATTGTGCTGCTTGGTTTGATTGTGCTGCTTGGTTTGATTGTGCTGCTTGGTTTGATTGTGCTGGGTGGTTTGATTGTGCTGCTTGGTTTGATTGTGCTGCTTGGTTTGATTGTGCTGCTTGGTTTGATTGTGCTGGGTGGTTTGATTGTGCTGGGTGGTTTGATTGTGCTGCTTGGTTTGATTGTGCTGCTTGGTTTGATTGTGCTACTTGGTTTGATTGTGCTGGGTGGTTTGATTGTGCTGGGTGGTTTGATTGTGCTGGGTGGTTTGATTGTGCTGCTTGGTTTGATTGTGCTGGGTGGTTTGATTGTGCTGGGTGGTTTGATTGTGATGGGTGGTTTGATTGTGCTGGGTGGTTTGATTGTGCTGCTTGGTTTGATTGTGCTGGGTGGTTTGATTGTGCTGGGTGGTTTGATTGTGCTGGGTGGTTTGATTGTGCTGGGTGGTTTGATTGTGCTGCTTGATTTGATATTGCTGGGTGGTTTGATTGTGCTGCTTGGTTTGATTGTGCTGCTTGGTTTGATTGTGCTGCTTGGTTTGATTGTGCTGCTTGGTTTGATTGTGCTGGGTGGTTTGATTGTGCTGGGTGGTTTGATTGTGCTGCTTGGTTTGATTGTGCTGGGTGGTTTGATTGTGCTGCTCGGTTTGATTGTGCTGGGTGGTTTGATTGTGCTGCTTGGTTTGATTGTGCTGGGTGGTTTGATTGTGCTGGGTGGTTTGATTGTGCTGCTTGGTTTGATTGTGCTGGGTGGTTTGATTGTGCTGCTTGGTTTGATTGTGCTGCTTGGTTTGATTGTGCTGCTTGGTTTGATTGTGCTGGGTGGTTTGATTGTGCTGCTTGGTTTGATTGTGCTGCTTGGTTTGATTGTGCTGCTTGGTTTGATTGTGCTGCTCGGTTTGATTGTGCTGGGTGGTTTGATTGTGCTGGGTGGTTTGATTGTGCTGGGTGGTTTGATTGTGCTGGGTGGTTTGATTGTGCTGCTTGGTTTGATTGTGCTGCTTGGTTTGATTGTGCTGCTTGGTTTGATTGTGCTGCTTGGTTTGATTGTGCTGGGTGGTTTGATTGTGCTGGGTGGTTTGATTGTGCTGCTTGGTTTGATTGTGCTGCTTAGTTTGATTGTGCTGCTTGGTTTGATTGTGCTGCTTGGTTTGATTGTGCTGGGTGGTTTGATTGTGCTGGGTGGTTTGATTGTGCTGCTTGGTTTGATTGTGCTGGGTGGTTTGATTGTGCTGCTTGGTTTGATTGTGCTGGGTGGTTTGATTGTGCTGGTTGGTTTGATTGTGCTGCTTGGTTTGATTGTGCTGGGTGGTTTGATTGTGCTGGGTGGTTTGATTGTGCTGGGTGGTTTGATTGTGCTGGGTGGTTTGATTGTGCTGCTTGGTTTGATTGTGCTGGGTGGTTTGTGCTGGGTGGTTTGATTTGTGCTGGGTGGTTTGGTTGTGCTGCTTGGTTTGATTGTGTTGGGTGGTTTGATTGTGCTGCTTGGTTTGATTGTGCTGGGTGGTTTGATTGTGCTGCTTGGTTTGATTGTGCTGCTTGGTTTGATTGTGCTGGGTGGTTTGATTGTGCTGTTTGGTTTGATTGTGCTGGGTGGTTTGATTGTGCTGGGTGGTTTGATTGTGCTGCTTGGTTTAATTGTGCTGGGTGGTTTGATTGTGCTGGGTGGTTTGATTGTGCTGGGTGGTTTGATTGTGCTGCTTGGTTTGATTGTGCTGGGTGGTTTGATTGTGCTGGGTGGTTTGATTGTGCTGCTTGGTTTGATTGTGCTGGGTGGTTTGATTATGCTGGGTGGTTTGATTGTGCTGGGTGGTTTGATTGTGCTGGGTGGTTTGATTGTGCTGCTTGGTTTGATTGTGCTGCTTGGTTTGATTGTGCTGGGTGGTTTGATTATGCTGGGTGGTTTGATTGTGCTGGGTGGTTTGATTGTGCTGGGTGGTTTGATTGTGCTGCTTGGTTTGATTGTGCTGGGTGGTTTGATTGTGCTGGGTGGTTTGATTGTGCTGGGTGGTTTGATTGTGCTGGGTGGTTTGATTGTGCTGGGTGGTTTGATTGTGCTACTTGGTTTGATTGTGCTGGGTGGTTTGATTGTGCTGAGTGGTTTGATTGTGCTGGGTGGTTTGATTGTGCTGGGTGGTTTGATTGTGCTGGGTGGTTTGGTTGTGCTGCTTGGTTTGATTGTGCTGCTTGATTTGATTGTGCTGCTTGATTTGATTGTACTGCTTGGTTTGATTGTGCTGGGTGGTTTGATTGTGCTGGGTGGTTTGATTGTGCTGGGTGGTTTGATTGTGCTGCTTGATTTGATTGTGCTGGGTGGTTTGATTATGCTGGGTGGTTTGATTGTGCTGGGTGGTTTGATTGTGCTGGGTGGTTTGATTGTGCTGCTTGGTTTGATTGTGCTGCTTGGTTTGATTGTGCTGGGTGGTTTGATTGTGCTGGGTGGTTTGATTGTGCTGGGTGGTTTGATTGTGCTGGGTGGTTTGATTGTGCTGGGTGGTTTGATTGTGCTGCTTGGTTTGATTGTGCTGGGTGGTTTGATTGTGCTGGGTGGTTTGATTGTGCTGGGTGGTTTGATTGTGCTGCTTGGTTTGATTGTGCTGGGTGGTTTGATTGTGCTGCTTGTTTTGATTGTGCTGGGTGGTTTGATTGTGCTGGGTGGTTTGATTGTGCTACTTGGTTTGATTGTGCTGCTTGGTTTGATTGTGCTGGGTGGTTTGATTGTGCTGGGTGGTTTGATTGTGCTGGGTGGTTTGATTGTGCTGGGTGGTTTGATTGTGCTGGGTGGTTTGATTGTGCTGGGTGGTTTGATTGTGCTGGGTGGTTTGATTGTGCTGCTTGATTTGATATTGCTGGGTGGTTTGATTGTACTGGGTGGTTTGATTGTGCTGGGTGGTTTGATTGTGCTGCTTGGTTTGATTGTGCTGCTTGGTTTGATTGTGCTGCTTGGTTTGATTGTGCTGCTTGGTTTGATTGTGCTGGGTGGTTTGATTGTGCTGCTTGGTTTGATTGTGCTGCTTGGTTTGATTGTGCTGCTTGGTTTGATTGTGCTGCTTGGTTTGATTGTGCTGGGTGGTTTGATTGTGCTGGGTGGTTTGATTGTGCTGCTTGGTTTGATTGTGCTGGGTGGTTTGATTGTGCTGCTTGGTTTGATTGTGCTGGGTGGTTTGATTGTGCTGGTTGGTTTGATTGTGCTGCTTGGTTTGATTGTGCTGGGTGGTTTGATTGTGCTGGGTGGTTTGATTGTGCTGGGTGGTTTGATTGTGCTGGGTGGTTTGATTGTGCTGCTTGGTTTGATTGTGCTGGGTGGTTTGTGCTGGGTGGTTTGATTTGTGCTGGGTGGTTTGGTTGTGCTGCTTGGTTTGATTGTGTTGGGTGGTTTGATTGTGCTGCTTGGTTTGATTGTGCTGGGTGGTTTGATTGTGCTGCTTGGTTTGATTGTGCTGCTTGGTTTGATTGTGCTGGGTGGTTTGATTGTGCTGCTTGGTTTGATTGTGCTGGGTGGTTTGATTGTGCTGGGTGGTTTGATTGTGCTGCTTGGTTTGATTGTGCTGGGTGGTTTGATTGTGCTGGGTGGTTTGATTGTGCTGGGTGGTTTGATTGTGCTGCTTGGTTTGATTGTGCTGGGTGGTTTGATTGTGCTGGGTGGTTTGATTGTGCTGCTTGGTTTGATTGTGCTGGGTGGTTTGATTATGCTGGGTGGTTTGATTGTGCTGGGTGGTTTGATTGTGCTGGGTGGTTTGATTGTGCTGGGTGGTTTGATTGTGCTGGGTGGTTTGATTGTGCTGCTTGGTTTGATTGTGCTGCTTGGTTTGATTGTGCTGGGTGGTTTGATTATGCTGGGTGGTTTGATTGTGCTGGGTGGTTTGATTGTGCTGGGTGGTTTGATTGTGCTGCTTGGTTTGATTGTGCTGGGTGGTTTGATTGTGCTGGGTGGTTTGATTGTGCTGGGTGGTTTGATTGTGCTGGGTGGTTTGATTGTGCTGGGTGGTTTGATTGTGCTACTTGGTTTGGTTGTGCTGGGTGGTTTGATTGTGCTGGGTGGTTTGATTGTGCTGGGTGGTTTGATTGTGCTGGGTGGTTTGGTTGTGCTGCTTGGTTTGATTGTGCTGCTTGATTTGATTGTGCTGCTTGATTTGATTGTACTGCTTGGTTTGATTGTGCTGGGTGGTTTGATTGTGCTGGGTGGTTTGATTGTGCTGGGTGGTTTGATTGTGCTGCTTGATTTGATTGTGCTGGGTGGTTTGATTATGCTGGGTGGTTTGATTGTGCTGGGTGGTTTGATTGTGCTGGGTGGTTTGATTGTGCTGCTTGGTTTGATTGTGCTGCTTGGTTTGATTGTGCTGGGTGGTTTGATTGTGCTGGGTGGTTTGATTGTGCTGGGTGGTTTGATTGTGCTGGGTGGTTTGATTGTGCTGCTTGGTTTGATTGTGCTGGGTGGTTTGATTGTGCTGGGTGGTTTGATTGTGCTGGGTGGTTTGATTGTGCTGCTTGGTTTGATTGTGCTGGGTGGTTTGATTGTGCTGCTTGGTTTGATTGTGCTGGGTGGTTTGATTGTGCTGGGTGGTTTGATTGTGCTACTTGGTTTGATTGTGCTGCTTGGTTTGATTGTGCTGGGTGGTTTGATTGTGCTGGGTGGTTTGATTGTGCTGGGTGGTTTGATTGTGCTGGGTGGTTTGATTGTGCTGGGTGGTTTGATTGTGCTGGGTGGTTTGATTGTGCTGGGTGGTTTGATTGTGCTGCTTGGTTTGATATTGCTGGGTGGTTTGATATTGCTGGGTGGTTTGATTGTGCTGCTTGGTTTGATTGTGCTGCTTGGTTTGATTGTGCTGCTTGGTTTGATTGTGCTGGGTGGTTTGATTGTGCTGCTTGGTTTGATTGTGCTGCTTGGTTTGATTGTGCTGGGTGGTTTGATTGTGCTGGGTGGTTTGATTGTGCTGGGTGGTTTGATTGTGCTGCTTGGTTTGATTGTGCTGCTTGGTTTGATTGTGCTACTTGGTTTGATTGTGCTTGGTGGTTTGATTGTGCTGCTTGGTTTGATTGTGCTACTTGGTTTGATTGTGCTGGGTGGTTTGATTGTGCTGGGTGGTTTGATTGTGCTGCTTGGTTTGATTGTGCTGGGTGGTTTGATTGTGCTGGGTGGTTTGATTGTGATGGGTGGTTTGATTGTGCTGGGTGGTTTGATTGTGCTGCTTGGTTTGATTGTGCTGGGTGGTTTGATTGTGCTGGGTGGTTTTATTGTGCTGGGTGGTTTGATTGTGCTGGGTGGTTTGATTGTGCTGCTTGATTTGATATTGCTGGGTGGTTTGATTGTGCTGCTTGGTTTGATTGTGCTGCTTGGTTTGATTGTGCTGCTTGGTTTGATTGTGCTGCTTGGTTTGATTGTGCTGCTTGGTTTGATTGTGCTGGGTGGTTTGATTGTGCTGGGTGGTTTGATTGTGCTGCTTGGTTTGATTGTGCTGGGTGGTTTGATTGTGCTGCTCGGTTTGATTGTGCTGGGTGGTTTGATTGTGCTGGGTGGTTTGATTGTGCTGCTTGGTTTGATTGTGCTGGGTGGTTTGATTGTGCTGGGTGGTTTGATTGTGCTGCTTGGTTTGATTGTGCTGGGTGGTTTGATTGTGCTGCTTGGTTTGATTGTGCTGCTTGGTTTGATTGTGCTGCTTGGTTTGATTGTGCTGGGTGGTTTGATTGTGCTGCTTGGTTTGATTGTGCTGCTTGGTTTGATTGTGCTGCTTGGTTTGATTGTGCTGCTCGGTTTGATTGTGCTGGGTGGTTTGATTGTGCTGGGTGGTTTGATTGTGCTGGGTGGTTTGATTGTGCTGGGTGGTTTCATTGTGCTGCTTGGTTTGATTGTGCTGGGTGGTTTGATTGTGCTGGGTGGTTTGATTGTGCTGCTTGGTTTGATTGTGCTGCTTGGTTTGATTGTGCTGCTTGGTTTGATTGTGCTGCTTGGTTTGATTGTGCTGCTCGGTTTGATTGTGCTGGGTGGTTTGATTGTGCTGGGTGGTTTGATTGTGCTGGGTGGTTTGATTGTGCTGGGTGGTTTCATTGTGCTGCTTGGTTTGATTGTGCTGGGTGGTTTGATTGTGCTGGGTGGTTTGATTGTGCTGCTTGGTTTGATTGTGCTGCTTGGTTTGATTGTGCTGCTTGGTTTGATTGTGCTGCTTGGTTTGATTGTGCTGCTCGGTTTGATTGTGCTGGGTGGTTTGATTGTGCTGCTTGGTTTGATTGTGCTGGGTGGTTTGATTGTGCTGCTTGGTTTGATTGTGCTGCTTGGTTTGATTGTGCTGCTCGGTTTGATTGTGCTGGGTGGTTTGATTGTGCTGGGTGGTTTGATTGTGCTGGGTGGTTTGATTGTGCTGCTTGGTTTGATTGTGCTGGGTGGTTTGATTGTGCTGGGTGGTTTGATTGTGCTGGGTGGTTTGATTGTGCTGGGTGGTTTGATTGTGCTGGGTGGTTTGATTGTGCTGGGTGGTTTGATTGTGCTGGGTGGTTTGATTGTGCTGCTTGGTTTGATTGTGCTGGGTGGTTTGATTGTGCTGCTTGGTTTGATTGTGCTGCTTGGTTTGATTGTGCTGGGTGGTTTGATTGTGCTGGGTGGTTTGATTGTGCTGGGTGGTTTGATTGTGCTGGGTGGTTTGATTGTGCTGCTTGGTTTGATTGTGCTGGGTGGTTTGATTGTGCTGGGTGGTTTGATTGTGCTGCTTGGTTTGATTGTGCTGGGTGGTTTGATTGTGCTGGGTGGTTTGATTGTGCTGGGTGGTTTGATTGTGCTGGGTGGTTTGATTGTGCTGGGTGGTTTGATTGTGCTGGGTGGTTTGATTGTGCTGGGTGGTTTGATTGTGCTGCTTGGTTTGATTGTGCTGGGTGGTTTGATTGTGCTGCTTGGTTTGATTGTGCTGCTTGGTTTGATTGTGCTGGGTGGTTTGATTGTGCTGGGTGGTTTGATTGTGCTGGGTGGTTTGATTGTGCTGGGTGGTTTGATTGTGCTGCTTGGTTTGATTGTGCTGGGTGGTTTGATTGTGCTGCTTGGTTTGATTGTGCTGGGTGGTTTGATTGTGCTGGGTGGTTTGATTGTGCTACTTGGTTTGATTGTGCTGCTTGGTTTGATTGTGCTGGGTGGTTTGATTGTGCTGGGTGGTTTGATTGTGCTGGGTGGTTTGATTGTGCTGGGTGGTTTGATTGTGCTGGGTGGTTTGATTGTGCTGGGTGGTTTGATTGTGCTGGGTGGTTTGATTGTGCTGCTTGATTTGATATTGCTGGGTGGTTTGATTGTGCTGCTTGGTTTGATTGTGCTGCTTGGTTTGATTGTGCTAGGTGGTTTGATTGTGATGGGTGGTTTGATTGTGCTGGGTGGTTTGATTGTGCTGCTTGGTTTGATTGTGCTGGGTGGTTTGATTGTGCTGGGTGGTTTGATTGTGCTGGGTGGTTTGATTGTGCTGGGTGGTTTGATTGTGCTGGGTGGTTTGATTGTGCTGCTTGGTTTGATTGTGCTGGGTGGTTTGATTGTGCTGCTTGGTTTGATTGTGCTGGGTGGTTTGATTGTGCTGCTTGGTTTGATTGTGCTGCTTGGTTTGATTGTGCTGCTCGGTTTGATTGTGCTGGGTGGTTTGCCATTGCCTTCCCAGGAGTCAGTTATAGCAGGAATTTGTAATTTGTTCAAAGTGCCAGAGAAAGCTCATCTACTCATCACAAAGGACACTGGGATCTTTAACATCTACAAACAAATGCCAACAATCAGGACACCCAGTTTAAGGCCCATCCCAGGGATGGAGCACACATTGATATGCAGTCTTGTTCTGCCTGTGAAACACCAAGATGGCAGTTTATACCTGAGCTGAGATTCTAACCGAGACTATACAGCTCAGATCAGGGTGTCTTCCGTTAATGTGTTTCAATAATGTTAATGTCCACAACGTCTTTCGTTAATAGTATGCCAGTTATTGCTGGCACCCTGAACAAATTACAATTCCTCCCCAAATCATCTCCAGTCGAATGTCAGGCCTGAGCAGTTAATTGGGGAACGACTTGGACCAATAACGTTGATCGGTCAAACCCAAAAGGAGAGAATGATTGGGGCCGCTGACTAGGTAATAGGGCTCAATCGGACTCGTGGATCAGCTTGTACATAACATACGCCCTTTGCACAGTCTTGTTCCAAATGTGCAATACGTTCTTCTGGCACAGCCCTTTATTTAGGCGGTGAATAGGCAACAGGCCACTGGTTCGATCGATCTCAAAAATAAAATAAAAATAACCCGGTTTATGTATACGAAGCAAAATAATGTGAACTGCGTATGTGCATATATAATATACATCGTGGTTATACAGCTTGGATTATTCTGTTTCCACCCTCCCCTCTTCCTCTCAAGAAATTGCTAAGATGGGTGAAATTTTTAATTTCAAAACTTGATGTCATCAAACGAAACTTCACGAAACACACCTTCAGGATGCACTGAGAAACCCTAAACGTTTTACGCTTCCTCGGTCAAATGCTCTTGAAGGAGAAGGTGAAACATGCATACCGTACTGACTTTCCCTTCACTACATCTCGATTACAAGGACATTCGTGGAGACATGACACATCGAGCGACAATGTGCGAATGAAGAATGAAATGTTTTCCACATTCATGAGGGTACATCGGTCTCCGTAAACCATGAAGCTCGTTACAGATGTTCGTCCGTTGCCGTGTCGTTTCCAGCCATGAGCAGCACACGATTCCCAGCCGTCCATGAATTTCCCATTCTCAATGGAATGTTTTGGGCTTTATGAAGAGGGAAGTTTTTCACTCCATATTTACCTCCGCCACCAAAGGTGGATGAAGTTTATGTTTTCACCCCTGTATGTCTGTCCGTTTGTCTGTCCGTTTGTCTGTTTGTGAACAAAATATCTCAAAAAGTTGGGAACGGATTTGACGAAATTTGGCGGAGATGTAGCGTATGTGACGAGGACGAAACGATTAGATTTTGGTGAAGATCTGGATTCGGATCCGGCTACTGCTATTTTTTTAGTGATTCTTCACCATTGGGAGATCGGGCCAAAAACGATGCATAGCAGGATATCTCAAAAAGTTATGGATGGATTTGGACGAAATTTGTTGAAGAGGTTGGGTGTCTGACAAGGAAGAATCGATTAATTTTTGGTGAAGATCTGAATATGGATTCGGATATGAGAATTATTTAATTATTTAAGTGATTCTTCACCATTGGGAGATCGGGCCAAAAACGATGCATAGCAGGATATCTCAAAAAGTTATGGATGGATTTGGACGAAATTTGTTGAAGAGGTTGGGTGTCTGACAAGGAAGAATCGATTAATTTTTGGTGAAGATCTGAATATGGATTCGGATATGAGAATTATTTAATTATTTAAGTGATTCTTCACCATTGGGAGATCGGGCCAAAAACGATGCATAGCAGGACATCTCAAAAAGTTATGGATGGATTTGGACGAAATTTGTTGAAGAGGTTGGGTGCCTGACAAGGAAGAATCGATTAATTTTTGGTGAAGATCTGAATATGGAGTCGGATATGAGAATTATTTAATTCTTTAAGTGATTATTCACCATTGGGAGATAGGGCCAAAAACTATACATAGCAGGATATCTCAAAAAGTTATGGGCGAATTTGGACGAAACCTGTTGGACAGGTTTTGTGTCTGACAAGGAAGAATCGATTCAATTTTGGTGAAGATCTGAATATGGATTCGGATATGAGAATTATTTAATTCTTTAATTGATTCTTCACGATTGGGAGATAGGGCCAAAAACGATACTTAGCGGGATATCTCAAAAAGTTGTGGACGGCTTTTGACGAAATTTGTTGGGGAGGTTGGGTGCGTGACAAGGAAGAATCGATTAAGTTTTGGTGAAGATCTGAATATGGATTAGGCTGGTAGAATTTTTTAAGTGATTCTTCACCATTGAGTGATATGGCCAACCAGGTGGAGGTATGCTCTCGACTGAATGCCGTTCTCGTTTATTGTGTGCTTGAAATATTTTTTCGAATAAAGGAATGTTCCTGCTTGGTAATAGGACGGATTGTGTTTAAAAATAGGGTACCACGGACGACTTTTTACATTGAATGTTAGTTACACCCGATCGGTTGACATGAGGATGTGTTGAAAAGTAATGCCTCCTCTTCTTTTTCTCCAAAACGGGTAAAGATATTCGAATGAAACAAAGCGCAGTCCGCACATTATTTCTTCCCGCTACTGAGTGCGATGTTTCGTGATTCTTACACGAGAGGTCTCAGTGAGTGAGTGCTACGTTAGTCAAGACGGCAGAGGGGAGCAGGACATTGTCAGTGCTGAGAAGCATGAAATGCTGCAGATGAGAGTTGCGATGACTGACTGGAGGTGACATTTGGGTAGAACATTACGATCTTGAGAGGAAGAGACGGTCAACGGAGTACCGCAACAAACGATCGGAGATTCGTTTGTTCCGTCAAATTTTTATCTCTTCCCCAAACTTCAGGAAAACCTTCGCGGGGGAAAACGTTTTTCTTCCGATGATGATGTCAGGGCCACTGTGAAGCGCCGGTTAAGTCAGCACGATGCACAGGTCTATTGTGATGACATCACGAAAGTACTTGAACGTTGGTAGAAATGTGTGGAATGTAGTGATAATGATGTTGAGAAATAAATTTGCACCATGGTAGAATAAAGATTGATGTTTGTATCCTGCTTTGTTTCGTTCGAATATCTTTACCTTTACCTGTTTTGGAGAAGAGGAAAAGGAGGTTTTACGTGTGAGTGTATACCATATATATGTATATATATATATATATATATGTATATATATATATATATATATATATATATATATATATATATATATATATATATATATATATATATATGTAGTGCCTGTCCTGTGTTGTCACTGAACTACTCCCTCAAACTTTTGGGAAATCGAACCAAACTTCCGGTTTGCACCTACCTCTCCCGTGTGTATGTCCTAAGGGTATTTTTTTCAAATTATTTTAAAACAAAAACTTTATATTTTAGAATTTTTTTTCAACCTAAATATATATGAATGAATTATCGTTTTAAGGCCATTTTTTCCCGATAGGGTGGGGGTTAGCCTTACGGGCCCCATGACCTCATGGTTCCGTGTTTGAGGCAATGTTTTTATGGCCGGATGCCCTTACTGACGCCAACCCTTAGTCGCCTCTTACGATGCACCTATTCTAAATCTGGGTACACACCGGGATCATTCACCCCAGCAAGCTGGTGCTCAATTTGTCGACCTCGGAAGGATGACAGGCTGAGTCAACCCCCCTGGTGTTAATTCAGCAATCGACCGGGATTCAAACTCAGGATCCTAGGATCCCAAGCCGGCACCCTGACCGCTAAGCCAACACCAGGCTTCATTTAGGAGGCTTCTTCTAAATCTTCAACTTAAATAACTTATAAAAATGTCATATTATAAATAAATTTGTGCAAAAGAAATGTTTGCATTACAAGTGCTGTAAATGATGACAACACATATATCAGGGTGCGAGTATATATATATAGATAGATATATATATATATATATATATATATATATATATATATATATATATACTGTATATATATATTGTTGCGGTTTTGAGAACCCCTCACTTGTAAATACTTGTAAATAATTCTCTTCATTTAATAAGGTCGCACCCATAGTTAGTCCACAAGCAACACGTAGGACACCATAGGACTTTAGTTATTTCCTTAATATGTGTTTCAGATAAGGCTGTGTTCCCAATAGTTGAATCTGCGTTGTATTATTTAAATAAGATAGGTCCTTTTCTATTCCATTCATTTTGCAGCATGACTCTCTCCAAATTCTATTACGCGCCTTTTGTTAGCAGCATTCGCTGCCTCGCTGAGCTTCCGCCCAAGCGCTGCCATTACGCACGCGGTCAAGCTTGGAGAAGAAGGGGGCGGAGCGCCCAGAACGAGGCGTGGCCCTGTTAGCTAACCAACCAGGGCTGAGGTGAGCTCACCGGTGGGCGGAGTGTGAGAGTCCGCGGCTTGATTTCAAAGCGCACTATATAAGTGCAAGCGTGGCGCCTTTACACAGAGAAGTGCTGAGAGGCGGAGGTGCTAAGAGAGAGAGAAGAGAGAGACTTGGGGTGCTCGCATTGCTGCAATAGGCTGTGGCCCTCTAGACCCCTATTGTTGCCGGTTGTTGAGCTAGTTTGTACCAGATGCGCGAGGAATCATTAAGCGGCGCTGAACACCTGAGAAGCTGAGTAAGGAGGTCACGAGCGGAGAACTGCGCATAGGACTACCCCCCCCCCCCCCCCCCCGCCATATAGAAGGTCCGATTGCGCGCCATTGACACGCAAGCTGCCTCCCATTCTTCAGCCTGGACCGGAGCCGGACCTCAATGCCCTACCATCTGCCTGGACCTTCCTCCCCTACCCTCTGCCGGGACCTTCCTCCCCTACCACTACCCTCCCGTGGAAGTCTGTCTGTTTGTCCTGGGGTTAAGTAAGACTGTATAGATAAGCTTGCTCTGTGTTCTGCTTCTTCTTCTTGTACATTCTTCCCTTTCGTTTCCTCTTCTTTGGTTGTTGTAATAAATCCTTTGTTCTTCCTTACCTTTTGGTTTCCTCTCCATTCGATCGTCTTCGTCCTTTCTCTCCATTGAGTACCTGTGGCACGATTTGGAAAACCGCTCAGGATCGGGTTTAGTCCTTTGTTAATGGCTCAGGCTTCGGATTGCTAAACCGCTCGGCAATTTCCATCTTGTCCACGGTCCGAGTGGGAGTTATCTCCCTGCTTTGCGGTCGGATTGGCACTCAGGTATTTGGGACTCCATTGACCAATCACCCTGGCCAATCTCGACCGGAAAGGAGCGTTATAATTTCCAGGATCGGGGGACGGCCAGCTTAAAAGACAAGGGGATTAATCCCCCCTTGGTAAAGGGAGCACGGATCCCGAATCCGCAACAATATATATATATATATATATATATATATATATATATATATATATATATATATATATATATATATATATATATATATATATATATATATATATATATATATTGTGGATTTGAGAATCCTGTGTTTTTTTGTGTAAATATCACCCTCTAAGTAGTGTAATGATTCCTTGTAAATATCCGTTTTGTGTTAGTGGGGCGGCTTAGCCCAAATATTCAAAAGAATTGTGCATTTTGTGATACAAGCACCAAATTTGGCACAAATGTACATTAATATGTTGCGAACATTTTCAGATATTGGGCCACTTGAAATTGCGTAATTTTTTTTTTTAAATTTTTTCAAATTTCGTAATTTCAAATTTTTCGGGTGACACCGTCACAATTTCGGTCTTCGAGGCCGGCCGATAGGCAAAGTGTGACCGGAAGGGACGAGGTTCTCCTGACCACGTGGCCCTCGATCTGGGAAGCGAGAGGCGTTCCATTAGTGGACGCGCCCCTCACGCCCGACTTTTGGGCGGCCCCGGCAGGCCGTTTGTTTTGACGTTCCGTGACAGGCCCCGCACCCCCACCTCCGGGCCGACCGGAAGCTTGTGCTGAGTACATCATACCTGAACAACTCAGTGAGGCAGAACACAGCAGTGCACACCAGGGTGACCCCTTCAGTGCATAAACCAATTAACCTGTCCACTGCAGGGCATATAGAAATGAAGTTATTTTCTGCATATAATAATAATATAAGTTCAGTTCTATATAACAATTTCTGTTATCACCACTACCACTACAACTACCACTACTACAAGCTTTGTCTGGAATTTTGTGGACTAACAGACAAACAGACATACAGACAAGCTGGGATCAAAACATTACCTCCTTCCACCATTGAGTGTAGAGGTAAACATCATGGAAATTATATCATGCCCTAGATTTAATTCATGCTTACCCCTGTATTTGCTTCACTGGTTCACAAGGTCTTTTGCATACATGTAATTCAGACTCTCGTCTTCATTGCTGACCACACAATGTTCGCAACATATTAATGTACATTTGTGCCAAATTTGGTGCTTGTATCACAAAATGCACAATTCTTTTGAATATTTGGGCTAAGCCGCCCCACTATATCGGCCGGCCTCGAAGACCGAAATTGTGACGGTGTCACCCGAAAAATTTGAAATTACGAAATTTGAAAAAATTTGAAAAAAAAAATTACGGAATTTCAAGTGGCCCAATATCTGAAAATGTTCGCAACATATTAATGTACATTTGTGCCAAATTTGGTGCTTGTATCACAAAATGCACAACAGGTTTGCTATGCTGCTACACTAGTGTAAAGGTTAAAGGTCGTCCTCTTAGTTAGTCCATATACATGCACGTAGGCCACCATATACCCTTCTAAATAGTTATTTCCTTATTATGTGTATTAGTTTAAGGCTGTGTTTCCCATTAGTTGACTCTGCATTGAATCAAATTGAAATAAGGTAGAATCTCCTGTCAAGTGCAAAGCCTCCATTGCCAACTGCATTGCCGCCATTGAACACGCGGCCAGCTCGGAGAAGAAAGGCGCGTCTCCGCACGTCATCATAGATGGGAGGAGTGAGCCAGCCCCGATCAACCAACCAAGGATGAGGGGTTTGGCTTGAGAGGGCGGAGAAAGAACGATCGGGGAGGTTCGCGAAGATTCGAGGGTGTGGCCTATATAATCCGTTACGCGACGCCCCCACCACCAGATGCGTCAGAGAGTTGGAAGTCCACCGAGAGTTGTTGTTGAGTTCAGCACAGCAGTCCACCGGGAGAGAGTTGAGTGGTTGTTGTTGAGTTCAGTGGAGGAGGAGCAGTGGTTGTTGTGGAGGAGGAGCAGTGGTTGTTGTTGAGAGTTCAGTGGAGGAGGAGCAACAAAGTCAAGCTCAGTGGAGGAGTGAGCACTGCGAAAGTTAAGGAACAAACCGCAGCTTCGAGACCTCCGTAATCCGCCCCCCCCCCCTCCCCCCTGTGACACGCAGCTTCGACCCGCTGCTACGAAGAAACGCCGCCGTGCGAACGAGATTGAGAAGGGTCGGCGGCCGCTCACCTCGAGCCTTGTCATTTACACGAACCGGACCCGCATCCTTCCAGCTCTGTGGACCTCCTGAACCTTCCTCCCCTTCCAGCCATTCGTGCCATTCATCCCTATCATCATCCCCCCGTGTAAGTCTGATTGTCGTCCGTCTTTTATGTTGTCCTGGGGGTTAAGTAAGACTGAATAGGTAAGTTAGTATTGCACTGTGTCTTCTGGTCCTTCCATCTTTCTGTCTTTATTTTCGTATCTTTCCTTCTCCTTTACTCTTTCCTTCTCTGCCTTCCTACTTGGTTCCATTAATTGTGTAAATACTAGTAATAAATTATATTTGTTTTTCCTTACCTTCTGGTTTCCTCACATCCGTTCGTCCTTGTCTTTTCCCAATTGAATACCTGTGGCACGATTTGGCCAACGTTAAGAATCGGGTCTAGTTACTTGCTAATGGTTCGTGCCGCGGCTGCTAATCCGCTCGGCAATTAACATCTTGTCCGCGGTCGCGAACGGGGTTGCTCACCTGCCTCCCTGGAGGGAGCTGCGCAACTTCAGGGCTCACGTCGGTCAGTCATAGACGAGGGGATTAATCCCCCCTCGATAAGAGGGAAAGAGGCCGACGTAGAGATCCGTAACAATATATATCAGGTGTATCATATATATACGCGTAAATATATATATATATATATATATATATATATATATATATATATATATATATATATATATATATATATATATATATTGTTGTGGATATGAGAATTGTGTTTTTTTATTGTGTAGTACATTGTAAAATATCACCCTCCTTCCTCCAGTTGTGTATAAAGGTCAAAGTGCATCCCGTAATTAGGTCATAATTGCACCGATATATCAGGTGTATGTATATCAGGTGTATCATATATATATATATATCAGGTGTATCATTTATATATATATATATATATATATATACATATATATATATATATATATATATACATACATATATCAGGTGTATCGTATATATATATATACATATATATATATATATATTGTTGTAGGTGACGGGTCGCGCCTCCTGGCACGGCCGTCCCACGGGTGCAACGCCGGCTGGTTCGACACAGATCTCGGGTTACGCGCCTCTATCGCGATACCAAATTACACCTGTGCCTTGCCAGTTGGGGAGACACCCGTCGCTACAGGTTGGGTTTTGTCAGAGACCGAGCGAAGTCTGCCGCAACCTGTAGCCAGCCAGCTTGGTTTTAATTACAAATCGAGCGGATTGCTCTTCAATGCGACACAGATGAATGCAGTGCGGCAACTTCCATACGAATCAACCAGATTTAATGGGGGAACATTAGGGTACACAAAACAAGCAAGGCGTTCACGATAACATTATAATTCAACTATGAGTAATAACCCGCTCTTATCTAGGGAGCTACAATTAAGGGTTTCGCGGGGTGACCCTAACGAGATAAACCTTAGGCCTGGACAACATTCATACAAGACAGGGGGGTACTTGGTGGTGTTGATGGATGAGAGGTGAAGATGTGAAAAGGGCGAATGCAGCTCGTAACAAGCCGATGTCGCCGGATTCGAAGGCCCCGCTTGGGCCTGCTGTCTGCCAAATGGCGGCCCGCCCTCTTATCGGCCACGCATCAAGCGTCGCGAAATGGCGGCCACCCGCTCTCCTTATCGGCCACGCGATCAGCACGATTGTCGAACTCCCTTCTTCCGAGAGAGAGAGAACTCCGTTATTCTCACTCGCCTTGGTGGTTCTCGTTCTTCCGGTTGCACTCGCTTTCAACCCAACCGTTCGTTTAACACGCGCTAATGGCGCGTCTGGTTCCCTCTCTCCGCTCGATGTTCAACACCGTGTACAGTAGCGCCATCGATGCCCGGCGCTTTTCCGTTTCTCCCGCTCAACCACGCGCGGAGAGAGCTCTCCGGCGGGAACCCGCCGCGAAGGCCTGTCCACACGCCATCCGCGCATGCGTATGCGTATCTTTTCCACCTCCTCCCTCGCCCGTGCTCAGCGACTCCTCGAAGCGCCGCTTCCGGTTTTTGACGGCGCTTGTCGTTTTTGCCCGCTCAATCGCGCTTTCTCACGTCAATCCATTGCCTCGATCATGGCATTGCAACCGAGGCCGGTCTTAATGGAACTTGCACCTTGTTTGATTGTCAAGATGTAATTAAAAGGGAACCGTCTCTTGTACACCACCAATGCACCACACAAAACAGCCTGCTACACCTTCCGACACAAAACTACCATCCCAGTACAGACGATCTATGGTAAACATACATCTAAGAGGGGACCTGAACTAATTCTATATTTAATAAACCACTAAGGGCCATTTCCGCAACACTACCCCCACCTTTCTCCCGAGGCTCTCCCGAGCCTCCACTAGGGGCAGCCCGCGGGAATGGCCCTGTCTAACGTACAGCACAAATCTCCCATTTACTCTAACCCACAACATTGCAAGCACTTAACTCCAAGAAGCAAAGTATCCGTAAGATTGGCATGTCCCTATCCTAGTGTGTCGGATCACTAATCTAACAAACACATCCACACTCTATGCACAATACTTAACATTCTAATTATGCATTTGCGCAGGAGGGCATTCAATGTTACTTTCAACACCAATATTCACATCGGAGCAAGACATTCAGAGTTTCAAAGCTTCTTGACGTGTTTGCTCCTTCACGCCTCCTCCCGGCAGTGTTGTGTCTTCACCCCAGAGGGGTTTCCTTACTTCGTGGCCTTATTGGCCTCTCACCAGGTGAGTTCAGTCGGCCCAGTGGCCTAATCTCACAAAGAGTCCTTCGGCCCACTGAGCCCACAAGACGGCATGAATCTTCGGCTGCAACAGCCCGCAAAAGCACTTTGGCCTCCATGGCCCACAAAAATGCTTCGGCCCACATGGCACACAAAAATGCTCCGGTCACATGGCCCACAACCGAGCAGCAGCAGGCAACAAGCCCTGCCTTGGACAGCAGGTGGCACAGTTCTATCGATGGTAAGCAAATGCAGTCTGGAGGCATTCTTGAGGGTGCAAGTGGGGGTGATGACCTCAGCCCAGGCAAAATGAAGAGTACCCTTAACCTTCCTTGCCTGACTTATCTTGGTACGACTTGTTTTAGTATGGTCTTTTTAAAAAGTCCTTTCACTTTTTAGCTGACAGGATGGTGTGCTTCTTAATCAATTGTTATCTGTGTGCTCATGACACACTGGTGGCTTCTCTGGCACTTGGAGAGGGCGACCGAACCTGGCCCTTGTTCACAACTTTCCCATCAACACGACTCGTACCAGGTGTCACACATGAATGGTGCGGAGGAGAGTTCATCGAACCTAACCTTTTACTTGAAGCTCTAACCAATGGCACAAACCCTGCCATTGCCACAATGATCCTAATGACCCATTTTTTCCAACCTGGCACACTGTTCCATTCTTTTAAACCTGGGCAAGGCCCTTATTTGTCTCTTTTTCTTCACTTGGTGGTGCCAGGCATAACTCATTGGCTGGGGAGTGTGACTACAACTAGGCCTCTTTGCCTGCTTCCAATAGGTGGTGGGGGACACCCAGCGACCTCGGGGTTCACCTGAGCGCGCCTCTGGCGCTCCTAAATAAGGGGTGGCTCTCTAGCCCCCACACTGTGCTCTCTTAGCACTCTAAACCCTACTGTCTGGTGTCCCCTCCCGACTCACCAACTTCCAATACCATGTCACACTCCCAGCCAGTACCACCATACCTTGGCTGCACCTACCCCTAGCAGTCCGCCTGCACAATGGAACAGCAGCCAGAATCCACGTCAAATCCACTAAGTCCCCCTAACCTACACTCACTTGGTTAGGAGACTCCTACCAACAGGGTACATTGTTCGCACTCACTCTCCTCATTCACACAATCACGCCATTCATCCCAAACACCGTCGTCATTCATTCCACAGTGCCACACACCCAGTCCACAACACCATCCAACACCTTCCACTTTTTGCAGGGGTGTTTAACGCCCTGTCTGTCATGTCCCCACTATTTCTCTCACTTTTTTTTTTTTTTTAAATAGTCACGCACATCCACTTGTGCCACTCTTGTCTCTTCTGTCAGTCTCTCAATTTGCAATCTCTCTCGATATTATTTTCAGTCAAGAATTCCCTTTTTTTTTTTTTTTTCCAATCTGGCCTGCTTCTCTGGCTCATTGGAAAGGGAGTGAGGGAAGGAATCCCTCATTACCCCTTACATGGCCCCGCCGCCTTTCCGCCACGGCTCATAAGGGTCACGTCTCAATTGGGGTCGTGGTCCACCCCCTCCTTTTCTCCAGGGTTCGCGGAAGTCAGGTAGACGCCACTTGGGGGAGCGGCCTCCCCCTCTTCTCTTTAATTCCCTGAAGACAGGTAAATCCCATTTAGCTAGCCGAACCCCTCGTGTCCTCAGAGAGGTCCGATGACCAAGGGACACCTGGCGGTGTCGTTGCTGGGCCCCTCTTGTTCGAAAATGGGTCCAGGGAGTATGTGACGCATGCCAACGCCGCCTGCTACGCATCTGCGCTCTACCTCGAAGTTCTTGTGAAGCTGAGGGAGAAATTACAATCCCCTTTCTAAAACCTGCTCCTGGTGGAATTTCTATTTCCCCTTGCACCTCGAACCTATTTCCTACGTCACCACTCATTCCATGCTCCGCACTCACACACGTTTCGGCCTTGACAGCACACTCCGGTGCTGTAAACTGGACTATGGGCTCACAGCATTCATCCACAGGCATTCCGTCCACACATTCAGGTGTCACGCATACGTGCACCCCATCGGACAGAGTCTCTTGATTAACATCAAATCCAATTGCGAACTTAAGCTCATCGTCCGCACCATGTATGCAGATGCCCACGTACCTGCTTCGTTCCAAAGTCACATCGGTCCGGTCGCTCATCATTGGTTCGCCACACTCCTCTGGGCCTGTCAGCTTCACTTGCTGGACCTGCTCAAAATGTGTTTCATGAGTCAACAACCCCGTATACTCCCTCCATGTCTCCATCACCAGGGTTTGCTCCAATTGTTGTTTCATTCGACGAGTGATGCCAATCAAGTCCTGCACCACTAACATTCCTCCCTGTGATGACGTCACACATCCCACATTATTGTGCTGCCCTACTTCCTGGCTCCATTTTCTTTCCCAGTTGAGTCGTTCTTCCTCTCTGAGCCTTTTTAGTTGTTCGTTACCTTTCCGGAGTCTTTCCATCTCTGCGGACTCCACCCTTGCTTTCTCATTTAATTGGTCAATTTCCGATTCATATTCCTCTTGTTTCTTATGCCACCGTCCCTCTTGTGCTTCATTCTCCAATCTCGTCGTTTCTCTCAATTGATTGATTTCCTTTTCCTGCTTCATTCGTTGTTCTTTCATTACACGTTCATCCATCTCATTCTTTGACCTTGCTTTGGCTTCTGCCTGTTCGATCTGCACAGTGTAGTTCCTTTTTAGTTGATCAATTTCAAATTCATATTCTTTTTGTTTCGTATCCCATCGTCTCTTTTGTTCTTCATTCTCCAATCTCGTCGTTTCTCTCAATTGATTGATTTCCTTCTCCTGCTTCATTCGTTGTTCTTTCATTACCCTTTCATCCATGTCATTCTTTAACCTGGCTTTGGCTTCCATCTGTTCAATCTGCACAGTGTGTTTCCTTAACATTTCACTCTCCATCCTCTCTTTTTCCTCACTTATCTCCTCTACTCTTTCGCATGCTTCCTCTCTCCTTTTGTCCATCCTCTTCCCGTATTCCTTGCTACTTTCCATTTGACGTGCCAGTTCATTTCCTCTGTACTCTGATTCCCGAAACTGGCTTGATTTCTCAGACAATTCTCCCTTCAGTTGTTCCAATTCCAATTCGAGAATCCGTGCTCGTTCCCATCTGGAATCTGTGTTGTCTCGCAATGCGCCGGCCAAGGCCATTCCCGTCCAGTGAATTCGTTCCTGTGCATCGACCAATTGTTGTGACTCCCTTTGCTCCTCATTTTCCTGAACCTCACTTGCCTGCTGTAGTGCCTCATGCAATTTCGTGTGTAACTCCCCAATATAATCGTCCTTACACTCCACCTGCTCCCAGGCATCGTCCAATCGTGCATGAAGCTCGTTAATGTACGCATTGTCGTCCTGCTTATTTTGCCATGACGCATGCTGTGACCACGTGGTTTGAATCGGTGGGTGGGAGCGTTTTCTTCGTGATGTGCGGCTCGTTGCACTCTTAATACCGATTCTCTCCCACCTCGTGTCACGCTGCTGAGCCGCGCAGCCATTTTGCGACTCCATCTTCCTTTATAAATTACGAAGTTTGACACCCAATCCACTCAAAATAAAAATGAAACCAAATTTGGAATTTGCGAGCGACGTGTTTTTTTTTGTTGTTTTTTTTTCTCTTTACGCGCCTCTCACAATTGATGTTCGGGGTGCGAAATGCACCCCAGGTCCAAATCCCACCTCCTCGACACCAGTGTTGTAGGTGACGGGTCGCGCCTCCTGGCACGGCCGTCCCACGGGTGCAACGCCGGCTGGTTCGACACAGATCTCGGGTTACGCGCCTCTATCGCGATACCAAATTACACCTGTGCCTTGCCAGTTGGGGAGACACCCGTCGCTACAGGTTGGGTTTTGTCAGAGACCGAGCGAAGTCTGCCGCAACCTGTAGCCAGCCAGCTTGGTTTTAATTACAAATCGAGCGGATTGCTCTTCAATGCGACACAGATGAATGCAGTGCGGCAACTTCCATACGAATCAACCAGATTTAATGGGGGAACATTAGGGTACACAAAACAAGCAAGGCGTTCACGATAACATTATAATTCAACTATGAGTAATAACCCGCTCTTATCTAGGGAGCTACAATTAAGGGTTTCGCGGGGTGACCCTAACGAGATAAACCTTAGGCCTGGACAACATTCATACAAGACAGGGGGGTACTTGGTGGTGTTGATGGATGAGAGGTGAAGATGTGAAAAGGGCGAATGCAGCTCGTAACAAGCCGATGTCGCCGGATTCGAAGGCCCCGCTTGGGCCTGCTGTCTGCCAAATGGCGGCCCGCCCTCTTATCGGCCACGCATCAAGCGTCGCGAAATGGCGGCCACCCGCTCTCCTTATCGGCCACGCGATCAGCACGATTGTCGAACTCCCTTCTTCCGAGAGAGAGAGAACTCCGTTATTCTCACTCGCCTTGGTGGTTCTCGTTCTTCCGGTTGCACTCGCTTTCAACCCAACCGTTCGTTTAACACGCGCTAATGGCGCGTCTGGTTCCCTCTCTCCGCTCGATGTTCAACACCGTGTACAGTAGCGCCATCGATGCCCGGCGCTTTTCCGTTTCTCCCGCTCAACCACGCGCGGAGAGAGCTCTCCGGCGGGAACCCGCCGCGAAGGCCTGTCCACACGCCATCCGCGCATGCGTATGCGTATCTTTTCCACCTCCTCCCTCGCCCGTGCTCAGCGACTCCTCGAAGCGCCGCTTCCGGTTTTTGACGGCGCTTGTCGTTTTTGCCCGCTCAATCGCGCTTTCTCACGTCAATCCATTGCCTCGATCATGGCATTGCAACCGAGGCCGGTCTTAATGGAACTTGCACCTTGTTTGATTGTCAAGATGTAATTAAAAGGGAACCGTCTCTTGTACACCACCAATGCACCACACAAAACAGCCTGCTACACCTTCCGACACAAAACTACCATCCCAGTACAGACGATCTATGGTAAACATACATCTAAGAGGGGACCTGAACTAATTCTATATTTAATAAACCACTAAGGGCCATTTCCGCAACAATATATATATATATATATATATATATATATATATATATATATATATATATATATATATATATATATATATATATCAGGTGTATCGTGTATATATATATATATATATATATGTTGTTGTCACTTGTCACTCACTATATACATATATATATATATATATATATATATATATATATATATATATATATATATATATATATATATATATATATATATAATTATATATATATATATATATATATATATATATATACATATATATACATATATACAGACTTGGCATTTAATATGGAATATATATTTTTTCTTGACGGGTTTACTTTGTTAACTCAGTATATCAATCTGGTGAGTTTCTTTTACACTTTGGTAATTTATTTGTTAAAAGAACCATGCCACTGATTGTCTGTCGCAGCAAGAAGTCAACAACAGGATTATATCACAGGTAGCGTGGCAAAATGTACGGACAGGTGCATTTGATGATTGGCTTCACAGTCGGGTATACAAGGGTTGTTGCGTTCTGTATTAGTGGAAAACAACTGCTGCACATCTCCAAAAGTTATTGCCGCTTCCTCTGGAGATGGTCCGTCAACTCGACAATGCTGTTTGTCAAGGAGTGGTGGCTTTACGAAATTACGGCATGAAACAGCGTGCTCTTGCTAGGCAGTATGGCATCACTCAAGGTCAGGTGTCAAAGATCCTGAAACGAAATGCTCAGAGGGGTGTCCCTACTCCAATACCGAGGCCAGGACGTCCCCGCAGAACCACAAGGAGGGATGATCACGAGCTGCACCGGGAGTCCGCAATGGCCGAACCAAGTCAGCTAATCGGCTTAGGGATGAGTGGCAGCAACTGACAAATGTACCTGTATCCAGAAGGCTAGTCAACCAATGACTGGTTCAAGCAGGCTATCGTGCCAGGCGTTCCCTGAGAAAGCCACGCTTGACAAGACAACACCGCCAGCGCCGATTGCAGTGGGCCAGAGAGCACCGTCAATGGCAGCCAGGACACTGGAATTACGTGATCTTCAGTGATGAGTCTTGATTTCTGGTCTATCGTGAAGATGGCCATGTCTGAGTGCGCAGACAAGTGCATGAAGCCTACAACGAAGATTGTATAGTGCCAAGAGTCCAAGCTGGAGGTGGTGGGGTGACCGTTTGGGCTACTTTTCATGCAGGGGGCAAAACTGACCTGGTTGTTCTGAATGGAAACCTGAACCTGTTCAAGTACAGGGCCATTCTGGAAGAAACATTGCTTCCATTTGCTCGTGTAGCCTTTCGAGGAAACTTTGTCTTCCAAGATGACAATGCATGGCCTCATCGTGCTCGCATGATCCAACACTTTCTTGCTGACCGTGGTGTAGAGCATATGGAGTGGCCTGCCATGTCCCCGGATATGAATCCGATAGAGAACTTGTGGGCAGAATTAACGCGTCAAATCGACCACTTGGACCAGCAGCCGACCTCTGTGCGTGAATTGCAGCAGGCTATTGTCACTGCATGGCAAGCGATTCCTGTCCAAACCTTGGCAAATCTCGTGAACAGCATGCCTCAACGCGTACGTGCTCTCCTGAATGCTCGTGGGGGTTACACGACGTACTGAACTGTAATTTTACTGTCTGTAATCCCAGTTGTAATTACCTTTTGTTTTTGATAGAAAAATTTTGGCTAATGTGCAAAATAAAGAAATACTTCTGGAAAACGTACAGAAGTTTAACACAGTACTGTCTGTGAATTGAGTTCAATATCAGTTTACATCACTTTCAAGGATCAATTTATTTGCTTCGAAATGTCAAATGTGGTTTTTGTTTCTTTTAAAGGTCACATTAACAAAATCTAGAATAATTTCAACATAATTCCAATGAACTTTTGGTTCGAAGTCATCTTGAAAAGTAAGTTCACCCCCACAAAAAAAATATTCCATATTAAATGCCAAGTCTGTATATATATATATATATATCAGGTGTATCGTATATATATATATATATATATCAGGTGTATCATATATATATATATATATATATATATATATATATATATATATATATATATATATATATATATATATATCAGGTTTATCATTTATATATATATATATATATATATATCAGGGTGTATCGTACATATATATATATATATATATATATATATATATATATATATATATCAGGGTGTATCGTACATATATATATATATATATATATATATATATATATATATATATATATATATATATATATATGTATATGTATATATATATATATATATATATATATATATATATATATATATATATAGTTGTGGATATGAGAATTGTGTTTTTTTATTGTGTAGTACATTGTAAAATATCACCCTCCTTCCTCCAGTTGTGTATAAAGGTCAAAGTGCGTCCCGTAATTAGGTCATAAACAATCACGTTAGCCAATCATAGATTTCCTCCTTGTTGTAGTTTATTTCCTTATTCTATGTAGGTTAAGGCTGTGTCTTCCATTAATTGACACTCCATTGCACCGAATTCAAATAGATAGATCCCCTTTCATTCCCATTCCCAAAGCCTCTACTTCCAACTGCATTTGCCGCCATTATGGCGTGGTCAGCTCGGGGAAGAAGGGCGTGCCCGCCCATCATCATCAAGGGTGGAGCCAGAGAGCCCGTGCCCACCAATCAGACTGCGAGAGCGACCCGATGGGCGTTTCCTGGAGGCCGGCGGCTTGATCGCCCGAGGCGTTATATAAGCGCGCGCGGAAGCCTTTGAGGGAGTTCTAAGAGTGGCGCCAGAGACTGCGGATGAGTCGAGACGAGCCCTCGGAGAAAGAAGGGAGACGCGTCCTGAGGTGAGCCAGAGAAGCAGTTTTGGCTCCATCAGCAGTTTTGGCCCCACCAGCAGTTTTGGCTCCACCAGCAGCTTTGGCTCCACCAGCAGCTTTGGCCCCACCAGCAGCTTTGGCTCCACCAGCAGCTTTGGCTCCACAAGCAGCGTTGACTCCACCAGGCAGCGTGGGCTCCACCAAGCAGCTTCGACCCGTTACCCCGCGGGAGCCAGATTGCGGTGGCATCGGTGGCCGTCGAGGTCCAGCCCGACGTCCCGTGCGGGATCAAGCTCCAGCCAGCTCCGTGCCTTCCTCTCCTTCTCTGCCGTCCCAAACCATTCCAGCCAATCGTTCCTGCCTCCATTCCCCATTCGTGTGTGTCCGTCTTTGTTTGTTCTGTCCTGGGTTAAGTAAGACTGCATAGGTAAGCTAAGTTTCACTGTGTCCTTCTGGTCCGTCCCTCTTTCTGCGTTTATTTTATTATCCTTCCTTCTCCTTGGTTTCTTTTGGTTGTAAATAGTAATAAATCCTATTCGTATTTCCTACCTCTTGTCTTCTTCTTCTTCACATCCGTCGTCTTTGTCTTTTCCCAATTGAATACCTGTGGCACGATTTGGCCAACGTTCAGAATCGGGTTAGTCTTTGTTAACGGTTCGGGCCGCGGCTGCCATCCGCTCGGCAATCCATTAACATCTTATCCGCGGTCGCGAACGAAGCTGCTCACCGGCCTTTCCGGAGGTCGCGGTGCAGCTTCAGGGACCCCGTCGGTCAGTAACAAATGAGGGGACTAATCCCCCCTCAAAGGGGAACCATAGGCCGACGTTGGGTTCCGTAACATATATCAGGTTTATATCAGGTTATATCAGGTTATATATATTATATATATCAGGTTTATCATATATATATATATATATATATATATATATATATATATATATATATATATATATATATATATATATATCAGGGTGTATCGTACATATCAGGGTGTATCGTCCGTGAATTGAGTTCGATATCAGTTTACATCACTTTCAAGGATCAATTTATTTGCTTCGAAATGTCAAATGTGGTTTTTGTTTCTTTTCAAGGTCACATTAACAAAATCTCGAATAATGTCAACATAATTCCAATGAACTTTTGGTTCTAAGTCATCTTGAAAAGTAAGTTCACCCCCACAAAAAAAATATTCCATATTAAATGCCAAGTCTGTGTGTATAAATAAATATATATATATATATATATATATATATATATATATATATATATATATATATATATATATATATATATATAGATATATATATATATATATATATGTATATATATATGTATATATATATATATATATATATATATATATATATATATATATATATATATATATCAGGGTGTATCGTACATATATATATATATGTATATGTATATATGTATATATATATGTATATGTACATATATGTAACCCTGGTGTTGGGCTAGCGGCTAGGGTGCCGGCTTAGGATCCTAGGATCCTGGGTTCGAATCCAGGTCAATCGCTGAATTAACACCAGGGGGGTTGACTCAGCCTGTCATCCTTCCGAGGTCGGCTAATTGAGTACCAGTTCACTGGTAATTCCCTGTTTGTCGTTAAAGGCAGCAAAAAGGGTTGGCGTCAGGAAGGGCATCCGGCCGTAAAACATTGCTTCAAAAAGGGGACCGAAAAACAACAACAACCACGGTTCCCGAAAAAGGCCAACCCCCGCTTTGCAGGGAAAAATGGCCTCTAAAGGTGGTTATTTATATATATATATATATATATATATATATATATAGATATACACACATATATACAGTCACGTGAAAAAGTAAGTACACCCCATGTAAAGTTTTGACTTTTTCAACATATTTCAACATACAGCTATTTGATCTTCATTTCAACAATATTGATAGATAAAGGTGATATAATATAACAAATATCATGAAACATTTACATTTTGTAGTCTATTATATAATTTAAATAAACATAAATGCAAATTTCGCATGTGGAAAAAGTAAGTACACCCTTGACTCTAATAGGTGGTATTGCCCCCTTTGGCAGAAACAACCTCAAGTAGGCGTTTCTTATAACTGTCTACCAGTCTCTGACATCGACTGGGAGAATTTTTTGCCCACTCCTCCATGCAGAATTAGTTCAGCTGTGCGATGTTTGAGGGGTTTCTTGCATGCACAGCTAGTTTTAAATCTCCCCACAACATCTCGATGGGATTTAGATCCGGGCTTTGACTTGGCCATTCCAGAACCCTCCATTTCTTTCTTTTTAGCTATTCCTTGGTGGATTTACTGGTATGTTTAGGGTCATTGTCATGTTGCAAGGTCCACCTTTGGTTGAGCTTCAACTTTCCGACAGATGGCCTCACATTATCCTCAAGCACCCTCTGGTACAATGAAGAATTCATAGTGGATTCTATGATGGTGAGCTGCCCAGGCCCTGATGCAGCAAAGCTGCCCCAAACCATAATATTTCCACCTCCATGCTTTACAGTTGGTATCAGGTTCTTGTGGTCAAATGCTGTCTTTGGTTTTCGCCAAACATGTCTTCTGGTACTGTGGCCAAATAGCTCTACCTTTGACTCATCTGTCCAGAGCACATTGTTGCAGTGCTGGTCTTTGCCTCGGTGTTCATTGGCAAACTTTAGTCTTGCCCTGATGTTCTTTCTGGACAACAAAGGTTTCCTCCTCGCACACCTCCCATGTAGATCAAATTTGTGCAGCCTCTTTACAATGGTAGACTCGTGCACTTTGACATCAACAGTGGCAAGAGCTACCTGTAGGTCCCGTGATGACATTCTGGGGTTCTTAGAGACTTATTTCAGCATCCTGCGGTCTGCTCTCGGGCTGAACTTGCTGGGGCGGCCGGGCCTGAACAAGTTGGCAGTTGTTTTGGAATCTTCTCCACTTGTAGATGATCTTCCGGACAGACGATGATTGATTTCAAATTGTTTGGAGATCTTTTTAAATCCCTTCCCAGACTCGTAGGCATCTATAACCTTCTTTCTGAAGGCCTCAGTGAGCTCTTTTGATCTAGGCATGGTGACGCCGCACACTTCAACAACAAGGAGGAAACCAAACGAAATGTCTGAGGTTTAAATAAGACATGTTCCTCCAAGATCCTCTCTGACGATGTTCTAATCATTTGCACCTGAGCTGGTGCACCTGATTCTAATTTTAGGTATTTGAAGTAGTGATAAATGTAGGGGTGTACTTACTTTTTCCACATGCGAAATTTGCATTTATGTTTATTTAAATTATACAATGGACTACAAAATGTAAATGTTTCATGATATTTGTTATATTATATCACCTTTATCTATCAATATTGTTGAAATGAAGATCAAATAGCTGTATGTTGAAATATGTTGAAAAAGTCTAAACTTTACATGGGGTGTACTTACTTTTTCACGAGACTGTATTTATGTATGTATATATATACAGTATATATATATATATATATATATATATATATATATATATATATATATATAATCGTTAGATTAAATAAGATGCGGACGTAGCTTCAGGACGTCGATCTTTAATTGTCGACAAGCTTTCGACCAACAAAGGTCTTCTTCTGAGTCAGCCCCAAGAACAACGGAACTTCCGTTGAACTTGGGGCTGACTCAGAAGAAGACCTTTGTTGGTCGAAAGCTTGTCGACAATTAAAGATCGACGTCCTGAAGCTACGTCCGCGTCTTATTTAATCTAACGATTATTTATTCAATACAAATGAGACGCCCTGCTCGTACTTTGGAGTTTCTACTATTTCTTACAGTTATATATATATATATATATATATATATATATATATATATATATATACTGTATATATATATATATATATATATATATATATATATATATATATATATATATATATATATATATATATATTCTTCCACTGATTACAATTAAAGTAGCTCCATTACACAACACTGGCTCAGGAATTTCCACCAATAAGTCCAGAAACAAAAGTGTTTTAGTTTGCCAGACATTTGTGTCTGAGTCCTTCAAACACGGAAGATGACATGACGTTTCTGTGATTCCAGGAAACTATTATATATGTAATTCAACAAGGTTGACTCCATATGACGTCATCACTCACATACTATGCGTTATTGGACGCAAGGTTTTCATACCTTTGTGTTTGAATGTCAATTTGTGTGCAATGCATGATATTGTTTTCATGATATTGTGAGTAACAGAGTAATGCGATGCCGCGGGTCATTCCCACGCTTGTTTGCTCCGTTGATGTTGGAGCCATCTGTGTAAGTAAGCTCCAAGTACAGTATTTCCCTTGGTTTGTCCAATATTGTGAGTGCGTTTCTGTTCAACTGAAACACGTGACGGTTTGATTTGGAGGAAAGTTTAATTCCACGATCGCACGGTTTTTAATATTACATTTTACAGGCAACACAAAGCAGGAGTAAAATTGGTGTGAACACGCAAATGAGACGAATCCCACGAGTCGGGCTAACACCACAAACTCCATGATGGGCAAGGATACCAAGTGTGCTGGGAACACCACAAACTCTATGAAGGGCACGGACACCAAGTGTGCTGTGAACACCACAAACTCCATGATGAGCACGGATACCAAGTGTGCTGGGAACACCACAAACTCCATGATGGGCACGGATACCATGGGTGATGTGAACACCACAAACTCCATGATGGGCAAGGATACCAAGTGTGCTGTGAACACCACAAACTCCATGATGAGCACGGATACCAAGTGTGCTGGGAACACCACAAACTCCATGATGGGCACGGATACCATGGGTGATGTGAACACCACAAACTCCATGATGGGCAAGGATACCAAGTGTGCTGGGAACACCACAAACTCCATGATGGGCACGGATACCAAATGTGCTGGGAACACCACAAACTCCATGATGGGCACGGATACCAAGTGTGCTGGGAACACCACAAACTCCATGATGGGCACGGATACCAAGTGTGCTGGGAACACCACAAACTCCATGATGGGCACGGATACCAAGTGTGCTGGGAACACCACAAACTCCATGATGGGCACGGATACCATGGGTGATGTGAACACCACAAACTCCATGATGGGCACGGATACCAAGTGTGCTGTGAACACCACAAACTCCATGATGAGCACGGATACCAAGTGTGCTGGGAACACCACAAACTCCATGAAGGGCACGGATACCAAGTGTGCTGGGAACACCACAAACTCCATGAAGGGCACGGACACCAAGTGTGCTGCGAACACAACAAACTCCATGATGGGCACGGATACCAAGTGTGCTGGGAACACCACAAACTCCATGATGGGCACGGATACCAAGTGTGCTGGGAACACCACAAACTCCATGATGGGCACGGACACCAAGTGTGCTGTGAACACCACAAACTCCATGATGGGCACGGATACCAAGTGTGCTGGGAACACCACAAACTCCATGATGGGCACGGATACCAAGTGTGCTGGGAACACCACAAACTCCATGATGAGCACGGATACCAAGTGTGCTGGGAACACCACAACCTCCATGATGGGCACGGATACCATGGGTGCTGTGAACACCACAAACTCCATGATGAGCACGGATACCAAGTGTGCTGGGAACACCACAAACTCCACGAGGGGCACGGATACCATGGGTGCTGTGAACACCACAAACTCCATGATGAGCATGGATACCAAGTGTGCTGGGAACACCACAAACTCCACGAGGGGCACGGACACCAAGTGTGCTGGGAACACCACAAACTCCACGAGGGGCACGGACACCAAGTGTGCTGGGAACACCACAAACTCCACGAGGGGCACGGACACCAAGTGTGCTGTGAACACTACAAACTCCACGAGGGGCACGGACACCAAGTGTGCTGTGAACACCACAAACTCCACGAGGGGCACGGACACCAAGTGTGCTGTGAACACTACAAACTCCACGAGGGGCATGGACACCAAGTGTGCTGTGAACACTACAAACTCCACGAGGGGCACGGATACCAAGTGTGCTGAGAACATTACAAACTCCACGAGGGGCACGGACACCAAGTGTGCTGTGAACACTACAAACTCCACGAGGGGCACGGATACCATGGGTGCTGTGAACACTACAAACTCCATAAGGGCATGGACACCACGAGGGGCATGAACACCATGCGTGCTGTGTGCACAACAAACCTCGTGAGTGGCATGAACACTGTGAGTGCTGTGTGCACAACAAACCCTGTGGGTGGCATGAACACCGTGAGTGCTGTGTGCACAACAAACCCTGTGGGTAGCATGAACACCGCGAGTGCTGTGTGCACAACAAACCCTGTGGCCGGCATGAACACTGCGAGTGCTGTGTGCACAACAAGCCCTGTGGGTGGCATGAACACCGTGAGTGCTGTGTGCACAACAAACCCTGTGGCCGGCATGAACACTGCGAGTGCTGTGTGCACAACAAACCCTGTGGGTGGCATGAACACCGTGAGTGCTATGTGCACAACTAACCCTGTGGGTGGCATGAACACCGTGAGTGCTGTGTGCACAACAAACCCTGTGGGTGGCATGAACACTGCGAGTGCTGTGTGCACAACAAACCCTGTGGGTGGCATGAACACCGTGAGTGCTGTGTGCACAACAAGCCTCGTGAGTGGCATGAACACCCCAAGTGCTGTGTGCACAACAAATCCTGTGGGTGGCATGAACACTGTGAGTGCTGTGTGCACAACAAACCCTGTGGGTGGCATGAACACGGTGAGTGCTGTGTGCACAACTAACCCTGTGGGTGGCATGAACACCGTGAGTGCTGTGTGCACAACAAACCCTGTGGGTGGCATGAACACTGCGAGTGCTGTGTGCACAACAAACCCTGTGGGTGGCATGAACACCGTGAGTGCTGTGTGCACAACAAACCTCGTGAGTGGCATGAACACCCCAAGTGCTGTGTACACAACTAACCCTGTGGGTGGCATGAACACCGTGAGTGCTGTGTGCACAACAAACCCTGTGGCCGGCATGAACACTGAGTTCTGTGTGCACAACAAACCCTGTGGGTGGCATGAACACCGTGAGTGTTGTGTGCACAACAAACCCTGTGGGTGGCATGAACACCGCGAGTGCTGTGTGCACAACAAACCCTGTGGCCGGCATGAACACTGCGAGTGCTGTGTGCACAACAAACCCTGTGGGTGGCATGAACACCGTGAGTGCTATGTGCACAACTAACCCTGTGGGTGGCATGAACACCGTGAGTGCTGTGTGCACAACAAACCCTGTGGGTGGCATGAACACTGCGAGTGCTGTGTGCACAACAAACCCTGTGGGTGGCATGAACACCGTGAGTGCTGTGTGCACAACAAACCTCGTGAGTGGCATGAACACCCCAAGTGCTGTGGGCACAACAAATCCTGTGGGTGGCATGAACACTGTGAGTGCTGTGTGCACAACAAACCCTGTGGGTGGCATGAACACCGTGAGTGCTGTGTGCACAACTAACCCTGTGGGTGGCATGAACACCGTGAGTGCTGTGTGCACAACAAACCCTGTGGGTGGCATGAACACTGCGAGTGCTGTGTGCACAACAAACCCTGTGGGTGGCATGAACACCGTGAGTGCTGTGTGCACAACAAACCTCGTGAGTGGCATGAACACCCCAAGTGCTGTGGGCACAACAAATCCTGTGGGTGGCATGAACACTGTGAGTGCTGTGTGCACAACAAACCCTGTGGGTGGCATGAACACCGTGAGTGCTGTGTGCACAACTAACCCTGTGGGTGGCATGAACACCGTGAGTGCTGTGTGCACAACAAACCCTGTGGGTGGCATGAACACTGCGAGTGCTGTGTGCACAACAAACCCTGTGGGTGGCATGAACACCGTGAGTGCTGTGTGCACAACAAACCTCGTGAGTGGCATGAACACCCCAAGTGCTGTGTGCACAACAAATCCTGTGGGTGGCATGAACACTGTGAGTGCTGTGTGCACAACAAACCCTGTGGGTGGCATGAACACCGTGAGTGCTGTGTGCACAACTAACCCTGTGGGTGGCATGAACACCGCGAGTGCTGTGTGCACAACAAACCCTGTGGCCGGCATGAACACTGCGAGTGCTGTGTGCACAACAAGCCCTGTGGGTGGCATGAACACCGCGAGTGCTGTGTGCACAACAAACCCTGTGGCCGGCATGAACACTGCGAGTGCTGTGTGCACAACAAGCCCTGTGGGTGGCATGAACACCGTGAGTGGCCCATAATGAAACCGCATGATGAAACCGCGCTGATTGGCCGTGGTTGAACGCCTCTTGCCTATCAGAGCGATGAACGGCCGGGCGATTTGAACTTGGCACATGATCTGTGTGTACACATTTTAAACAGGTTGTTGTTTTCCATCAATGTCGAAAATCCCGTGTTCTAAAATCTACAAACTCTTGTTTATCCTTTATGATGCAAAAAAAAAAAATCAGAAAAATTTAAACCTTTATGATGGACTCTTTAGTAACTCCGACAGGTCAGAATTCCCAAATAAGTCAAACAAATTGTACTTCAAAATGACAAGGTACAAACAAACGGACATACCGACTCATGCATACCGTCAGTTATCTTGGGAACCAAAACAACCACAACCACCAAGCGGATTTATCATCAGTTATTGTGTTTGGACCTCTACATGGCCACATATCACATGGAACAAAGGCAATTGTGTTTAGCGTTAAAAATGTGAAGAATATGCAGATACTGATCAAAAACAGCACGCAGGATTATATTCTGTAAGAATAACTATTACCTCCGCCGCCGAAAGTGGTGGTTATGTTTTCACTTGTCTGTCTGTCTGAGCAGGATATCTCAAAAAGTTATGGACCGATTCGGACCAAATTTGGTGGACAGGTTGGGTGTGAGATGAGGATGAATTGATTCGGTTTTGGTGCAGATCCAGATATGGTACGAGAATTTCGAGATTTTGTAAGTGATTCTTCACCACCGAGAGGTATGGCCAAAAACGCCATGTGGCATGATATCTGAAAATAAAACTTGGTGGATGAGTTGGGTAGAGGGTAGAGCAAGCCAATTCGATTTTGGTTCAGGTCCGGATGCAGATTCAGCCTATCAGTGCGATACAAAATGAAACCTGTTTAGCCTGGTGGCGGTATGCGCTCTACCGAGTACCCACAGGGTTATGCGCTCTACCGAGTACCCACAGGGTTATGCGCTCTACCGAGTACCCACAAGGTTATGCGCTCTACCGAGTACCCACAGGGTTATGCGCTCTACCGAGTACCCACAGGGTTATGCGCTCTACCGAGTACCCACAGGGTTATGCGCTCTACCGAGTACCCACAGGGTTATGCGCTCTACCGAGTACCCACAGGGTTACGCGCTCTACCGAGTACCCACAAGGTTATGCGCTCTACCGAGCACCCACAGGGTTATGCGCTCTACCGAGTACCCACAGGGTTATGTGCTCTACCGAGTACCCACAGGGTTATGCGCTCTAACGAGTACCCACAGGGTTATGCGCTCTACCGAGTACGGTTATAGTTTGGGATGAAACCAAAAGTGGAAGGTTCTTTAAAACGTTTTCATTTGAGCAATTCGGCATTTAGTCTTATGCCCACTGCGTGAACAACAAATGACAACGCAATGTTTCCTTAAACTTTTACACTTTTTTTTTTAAACTATTCATGCGAGCGACTTGAATAAATTAGGGATAAAGTATCTTGTCTTGAAGTGTGTGTGTGTGTGTGTGTGTGTGTGTGTGTGTGTGTGTGTGTGTGTGTGTGTGTGTGTGTGTGTGTGTGTGTGTGTGTGTGTGTGTGTGTGTGTGTGTGCCCTGGCAGGATGGCCATGAAGTATGCAAACTCGCCTCGAAGCCGGAATCCCGACCCAGCTACAAACCCAGTATTTCACAAGCATCAATGTTTCACAATCATCGACCCGGTGTTTCACAAGATTCATCAATGTGAGTGCCATCTATCGGATGGACGTTAAACTTTGAGTCCCGTCTGCCAGCATTTGTTGGGAGATGTTAAAAACCCCACGGTATCCTTAGTAGGTGATCTATCGCTGGGAACACCAACAACTTAAAACAACTGGCATAACTACTGCTAGTAAGACAATGGCAAACCAACCAGTATAACCACCCTGTAACAGAGTAAGTTGCATCAGTATATATATATATATATATATATATATATATATATATATATATATATATATATATATATGTGTGTGTGTGTGTGTGTGTGTGTGTGTGTGTGTGTGTGTGTGTGTGTGTGTGTGTGTGTGTGTGTGTGTGTGTGTTAAAAGATTAGGGCAGTTGGGATTATACATTTTTAAAAAAGAAGGCGCTTCCAACCAGAAAGTAAAAAGCTAGATCTACTCTGCAAATTTAAGCAAATAAGCAAGAGCAGACACGGTCTCAGGCGACTTTTCACCTGCTTTTCAGCAGACTTGTTCAGGCCAATAGACCCATGAGGGGCACAGACTCCGCAGGTCTATTCGGACTATAGATTATACCGGTCAGACGCCACAGGTCTCCGCAGTCTATTGGCCCGACGAAGTCTGCTGTGTAGAGGGTCATATGTCGCCTGGTCTAAAACCGGGTCTGCTCTTGCTTAAATTTGTGGAGAAGATCTAGTCGTTACTTTCTGGGTGGAAGCGCCTTCTTTCTTAGAAAAAAACATTTTAAAAAAAACAATATATACATATATATATATATATATATATATATATATATATATATATATATATATATATATATATATATATATATATATATATATATATACTGTATATATATATATATATGGTATATAAAGGGCTGAATCATTCACTGCATTTCATTTGAATGCTTCTGAGTCATTTTAAGTTTTGTAAACGACTCAAATGTCTTTGTTCTCTCTCATATTTCCAGTTTAATAATTTGACAACAAAGGAGTATGAAGTTTGTGTTATTGAAATGTGTGCTTTAGAAGGACCAAGGTTGATACATGGAAATTGCATTTCCTCACAGGAAACAAAGGATTTTTGTTAAGCTAAATCCAGAGTGTAATTCAGGAAGCTGTCTACAAATCAAGTACGACGATTCCTCACCAAATCTACAGCGTAACACAAGGAAATGAACGGAATAACAGTGATTGGTTAGTTAAAATAGTTATGAAGGACGTAAATGAGTGAAAATAAAATCAGCGAAAATTAATTATTGTCGAATATAATGTGGAAATAAATAATTTAAGTTTAAGGGACAGACTTACTTATTAATGTGGTTTATAAAAGTTATATTGTAGATATAATACATATTATACAATTCACATTTTAGGACACTTATCAAGTCGGTATTATACAAGTTATATTACACTTATGAACCAGTCTCATACACGTTATACCATTTGTACATGTTGAGTATAATTAAAACAGCTGACTTTAAATATAATAATCAATGAGCAGGGGCTACCCGGCATTGCCCGGCTGGGTGAGCTTTTCTGACGATGTTTTAGGGACATGTTGGACATTGAAAAGCAATGGAGTTATTGACTCATGGTGGTTACCTTTTTATGCAGGCTGCCTGAATCCACATTCCAATATACACTTTATAGCCGGCTATAAAGAGGGTCCCTCCGCAGACGCGACACACGCGTCACACACATATATACATATATATGGTGGCTATTGGGCGCAATCCTCAAAACAGCCTCCAAGGCCAACGTGTGGCAGCTTAAAACCTTGCCCGGATTCTGAAGTATCCACTGCCAAAATTTGGGGCCACTAGGTGCTACGGTTCAGCCAAGAAAGAATAACATGAAAATATATAAACATACTTGAAAATATTTATATACATTATTGTTTTCAATTGTGTGTACAGTATATATATATATATATATATATATATATATATATATATATATATATATATATATATATATATGAATGAATGATATATATATATATATATACACACACAATACAATACAAACTCACACAATAGGTGTGATTCACATCCTTTGAAAACCAGAATATAAACTTACAACTCATGTGTTCCAATACTTTATATTACGTAGTATAAATGTGATCCCAAGGCTGTGTGGGCGATCTCGATATATGCATCTCTGTTGAATTGTCTATATATATAATGTTTTTTTTTGTTTTGATGCATAAATATATATATATATATATATATATATATATATATATATATATATATATATATATATATATATATATATATATAATCAACGAACATAACAGCGTGACGAGCGCTGTCCCGATCTCCTGTGGACCGAAGTCCTAGACCAAAGCGTCACCTCCGACCCAAAGGGTCTTCTGGAGGCTTCAGCCCGGCCACTCTGTCAACAGACAGAGATTTATTCATTGGTCCCCATTGGCTAAACATCAAGCAGAGCCGCCAATCCAGATTTCGGGCTTATTAACCCTCGTCAGGACGGCATACTGCAAAAAATCTAACCAATGAGGACCAAAATCGTCTATTAAGATGATCAAGGCACCTCCTAGCTTTAATGGTGAGCACCAGCCACG
>NC_136263.1:27835066-27842566 GCF_964187855.1 Myxine glutinosa | reverse complement strand
ATTTTATCAAGTACTTTCAAACACAATAACGACTGAGAATGGAAGGTTTAACCGTTTTTGGATGTTTAATCGCTTCTTCATTCTTTAGTTTTACGAATAATTCATTCACAAATTCAATTCCTTCTTGCTTTGCACTCTACTCTGAGTTCGGGGACCTGGCGAATGCAGGTACACAAGTTAAGGTAATTTAGGATACGGTAACCGTTGTGCTGTTACAGTAATAAATTGGGATCACGGCGATTAAACTCCATAACGTAATACTCGTCGTTACCGCGAAAAGTTACCGAAAACGTTCACCTCGACAGGTGGTACTCACGTGGGGGTGAACCGTACGGGCCGTGAACGCTCCAAGACAGTTTATCCGCTTGCTCTATCGGACCAGGTGTCTTCGCGGAGACCGCGGGTCCCTCCGCAGACGCGACACACGTGGCCGCTCCCGAGACCACGGGCGGGCTCTGGACGAGCGCCGGGGGAGCACCTTGCGGAGACCGCGAAGCGCTACGGTCCGAGGATCTCCAAAAGTCCTTGTCCCTCACTCGCCGATCGGACATGAGCGACTCCACGCTGAAAGGTAGAGCGCTGGCGGGCGTCGGAGCCGCGCAGCAAGACTCCTCGTCCCTGTCCATAGCGAGCGGAGACCGCGGTGACGACGACCTCCTCCTGTTCCTTACACTTTTCGAAGGAGTCCGCGGTGCTGCCCTTGATTGTCACAATCGGAGCACGGCGGGGCAATGCGCTCATGAGCGCTCGTTCTCGCTATTCGAGCGCGTCCCGGCTCCACGCTGCTGTTCCCGACGTCTTCATAAAGGGATTTGTTTTGCTATCTAATCGCATGAGATTATGGCCGAGTACGGTGAGCACCGTGCGCCTTTTAAGGCGACTCCGCCCACTAGTCGCGCGCTTTTAACGTAGCCCCGCCCATTACGCTTGCGCTTTCAACGTGGCCCCGCCCATTACGCTTGCGCTTTCAACGTAGCCCCGCCTATTACGCTTGCGCTTTCAACGTAGCCCCGCCTACAAGGCGCGCGCCTTTGCACGCCGCTCTGCCCACAAGACACGCACGCTCATTTCGTGACGCCCCTTTTGATGCCTTCATCGACGACGTCCTTAAAGATGAAATAGTCTAGTAGGAAGACTAGGTCCCCCTGCACCCCCCGGAGATATACTTCTAATCAGTGTTTCTAGATTGGAAAAAATGTGTAGAAAATGACTAGCTATGGCCCCAAGCTGAAAAAATGTCCCACATACCATTTTTATGCAAATTACTGCTGCAAATTTTATGCAAAATTATGCAAATTTTATGCAAATTTTTGATGAGGAGTAGAGTTGAGGGGTCTTTGAGGGCTTCATCGAGGTGCTCTCGGTTGCAAGACTGGGTCATTCTGAGAAGCACAGCAGGGTCAGAGATCATGATGTTCTCCTCCTCAGTGAATCTCTCCATCAACAGCCTCTCCATTGCCTCACACACTGTTTTGAGGCAAAAGAGGGACTTTGCGTAGGCCTTTCCACTGAGAACACCTTTGAGAGATCCACTTGTTACTAGTTGTGCCTCAAAGAGAATCTCTGCATATCCAGAACCACGCATCTTGTGTCCAGTGAGCATCCCGATGTAGTTCATGGATGTGTGGAAGGGTCCAATCGTTACTACATGACTAGCAAATTCATTTGGCCAGCGCCAGATGATGGGAAGGGCTTTCATGCAGACACCCAGATCAAATGTATTCAGGACCCATCTCTGACCCACCTCAGCAGTTGCTGCCTCGGAACGCTTCAGTAGCTCACGAACAACTGCGTTGTCTGTGATCGGTTGGTGGATAGGCGTGCAGTAGTCGACTGTTGATTTGCTGGGTGGGGGAGAACCAGTTGCAGAGGTGAAACCCCCTAGCCCAGGCACAGGCTGCAGGCCATTGCCATGCCATGCAGGCACCAGGCACAGACCGATCACAGACAACGCAGTTGTTCGTGAGCTACTGAAGCGTTCCGAGGCAGCAACTGCTGAGGTGGGTCAGAGATGGGTCCTGAATACATTTGATCTGGGTGTCTGCATGAAAGCCCTTCCCATCATCTGGCGCTGGCCAAATGAATTTGCTAGTCATGTAGTAACGATTGGACCCTTCCACACATCCATGAACTACATCGGGATGCTCACTGGACACAAGATGCGTGGTTCTGGATATGCAGAGATTCTCTTTGAGGCACAACTAGTAACAAGTGGATCTCTCAAAGGTGTTCTCAGTGGAAAGGCCTACGCAAAGTCCCTCTTTTGCCTCAAAACAGTGTGTGAGGCAATGGAGAGGCTGTTGATGGAGAGATTCACTGAGGAGGAGAACATCATGATCTCTGACCCTGCTGTGCTTCTCAGAATGACCCAGTCTTGCAACCGAGAGCACCTCGATGAAGCCCTCAAAGACCCCTCAACTCTACTCCTCATCAAAAATTTGCATAAAATTTGCATAATTTTGCATAAAATTTGCAGCAGTAATTTGCATAAAAATGGTATGTGGGACATTTTTTCAGCTTGGGGCCATAGCTAGTCATTTTCTACACATTTTTTCCAATCTAGAAACACTGATTAGAAGTATATCTCCGGCGGGTGCAGAGGGACCTAGTCTTCCTACTAGACTAAAAGTGATGCCTGGGATTTCCCTGCTTCCATCGGAAGGAGCGTTTCGGGGTTTCTGCGAATTATATTCTCACGTTGTTTTGTTGTTTGTCGTCACGCTCCTGTGACATTATTCCTAAGCCGCAAATAGCGTGAGGTCGAGTGCGCTTGTGACGTTGCAGACCCATGAGTTGACATTAATAAAGTTCGCTCTGGTTCGTGTCCAAAAGCCTCATCTGTGCCGCCGGAATTATAGCCCGATAAGCCACCATTTTACTACGTCGTTTGTCTTTGCAGGAGGTGCGGCGAACGCAGACATCAGTCGCAGCGTCCTATTGAATCCAGACGGCGCGGCTCACACACTGAGACATCGTTTACATCGGGTTCGGTGGAGAACATGGAACAGGGGCCGTTCGAGAAGTTCTCACAAGGCCTTACCGACGGCAAAAAAAACCCAAGAGAAACCTACCTGTCTGACGTCATGGCGATGGCAACACGTCACGGCGATATTGATATCATACAGTGAGCGGGAGCAGACATCTCGGAGGGGGTCACAACGAGGGAGGGACACACGTCATAGACATGATAAAGTTCAGAGGGAAACGTGTGAAGGAACATGACGAGTGAGAGATGAGACTCGCATTGCAATCCGACTAAGGAATTTACTCAGTACACATTCTTCTTCTTGAAACAATTTGTTTTCCTTCTCTCATTGCCCAAAGCAAAAAAATTTGGTCTTTTTCGTGAACTCATAATGAATGTTTATCCTCATTTAATAAACGAGATTATAAGCTGGTGAAAGCTTATCGTAATTTGATAAAATGTAGTCCATCAAGTGCTGAAGGTTTATCCTTATTCGATAAACTGGTTATCCTGGTTTGATAAACTATTTATACCCTGGTGAAAGTTTATCCTCATTTAATAAACTAGTTTATACCCTGGTGAAAGTTTATCCTCAGCTAATAAACTAGTTTATACCCTCGTGAAAGTTTATCCTCATTTAATAAAATATGGTATACCCTGGTGAAAGTTTATCCTCATTTAATAAACTAGTTTATACCCTGGTGAAAGTTTATCCCCATTTTATAAACTAGATTATACCCTGGTGAAAGTTTAGCCTCATTTATTAAACTAGTTTATACCCTGGTGAAAGTGTATACTCATTTAATAAACTATTTTATACCCTGGTTAAAGTGTATCCTCATTTAATACACTTTATATCCCTGGTGAAAGTTTATCCTCATTTAATAAACTAGTTTATACCCTCGTGAAAGTTTATCCTCATTTAATAAAATATGGTATACCCTGGTGAAAGTTTATCCTCATTTAATAAACTAGTTTATACCCTGGTGAAAGTTTATCCCCATTTTATAAACTAGATTATACCCTGGTGAAAGTTTAGCCTCATTTATTAAACTAGTTTATACCCTGGTGAAAGTGTATACTCATTTAATAAACTATTTTATACCCTGGTTAAAGTGTATCCTCATTTAATAAACTAGTTTATACCCTGGTGAAAGTTTATCCCCATTTTATAAACTAGATTTTACCCTGGTGAAAGTTTAGCCTCATTTATTAAACTAGTTTATACCCTGGTGAAAGTGTATACTCATTTAATAAACTATTTTATACCCTGGTTAAAGTGTATCCTCATTTAATACACTTTATATCCCTGGTGAAAGTTTATCCTCATTTAATAAACTAGTTTATAGCCTGGTGAAAGTTTATCCTTATTCGATAAACCAGTTTATACTCATTTAATAAACTATTTTATACCCTGGTGAAAGTTTATCCTCATTTAATACACTTTATATCCCCCGTGAAGGTTTATCCTCATTTAATAAACTAGTTTATACACTGGTGAAAGTTTTGCCTCATTTAATAAACTAGTTTATACCCCAGTAGAAATTTATCCTTATTCGATAAACTAGTTTATCCTCGTTTTTAAACTATTTTATACACTGGGGAAAGTTTATCATTTGATTAACAAGTTTATGCCCAATTAAAGTTTATCCTCATTTAATAAACTAGTTTATATTCCAGTGAAAGTTTATCCTCATTTAATAAACTAGTTTATACCCAAGTGAAAGTTTATCCTTATTCGATAAACCAGTTTATACTCATTTAATAAACTAGTTTATACTCCAGTGAATGTTTATCCTCATTTAATAAACTAGTTTATACTCCAGTGAAAGTTTTGCCTCATTTAATAAACTAGTTTATACCCCAGTAGAAATTTATCCTTATTCGATAAACTAGTTTATCCTCGTTTTAAAACTATTTTATACACTGGGGAAAGTTTATCATTTGATTAACAAGTTTATGCCCAATTCAAGTTTATCCCCATTTAATAAACGAGTTTATATTCCAGTGAAAGTTTATCCTCATTTAATAAACTAGTTTATACCCAAGTGAAAGTTTATCCTTATTCGATAAACCAGTTTATACTCATTTAATAAACTAGTTTATACTCCAGTGAATGTTTATCCTCAGTTGATACGCTTTAAATCCCTGGTGAACGTTTATCCTCATTTGATACACTGTATATCCCTGGTGAACGTTTATCCTCATTTAATACACTTTATATCCCTGGTGAGAGTTTATCCTAATTTGAAAAACTGTTTTTTTTCTCATTTGAGATAGTAGTTTATACGCGGTGAAGGTTTATCCGAATTTGATAAAATAGTTTATCCTCATTTGATAATCCAGTTTATTCCTGGTGGAACGTTTTCCTTATTTCATAAACTAGTTTATTCCCTGGTGAACGATTATCCTCATTTGTTGAACTACTTTATCTTTTAGTTAACGTTTATCCTGATTTGATAAACTAAACAACTTTATACCCTAGTGAAATTTATCCTCATTTGATATTCTAGTTTATCACATGATAAAAGTTTATCCTCATTTAATATACTAGTTTATACCCTGGTGAAAGTTTATCCTCATTTAATAAACTAGTTTATACCCCAGTGAATGTTTATCCTTATTCGATAAACCAGTTTATCATAATTTGATAAACTATTTTATAACCTGGTGAAAGTTGATCATAATTTGATAAACTAGTTTATAACCTGGTGAAAATGTATCATAATTTGATAAACTATTTTATAACCTGGTGAAAGTTGATCATAATTTGATATACTAGTTTAGAACCTGGTGAAAATTTATCATAATTTGATAAACTAGTTTAGAACCTGGTGAAAGTTGATCATAATTTGATATACTAGTTTATATGCTAGTGAAGTTTTATCCCCATTTGATAAATGAGATTATAAGCTGATGGCAGGATATCACAATTTGATGAACTATAGTGGATCACATGGAGCAAGTTTATCCTCATTTGATAAACTAGTTTCTCCTCATTTGTTCAATTAGATTATGCCTTGGTGAAACGTTATCCTCATTGTATTGACTAGGGCATGCCCGTACTATATCTATATCTAAAATTATATCCCCCCCCTCTATTTACATGAAATGGTTTGGTCCAAAGCGAACGGCTTGCGAGTGGTGACAATCCCCCCCCTCTATTTACATGCAATGGTTTGGTCCAAAGCGAACGGCTTCCGGAGTTTGGTAAAGAAATCGCCATCGCGTGCACAAACGCGCAGGAAAGCGAATGAATCGCAAATTCGTTTTTATTAGTTGTAAAACATAGTTTAACGTCAACATAGTTTGCAAACGTGAAATAAATGAATACGCTCTCAAATGTGCCATCCGAGGCAGAGTGTGCCCGCCACGTTCGGCACACGCGATCGTTCGCTGCTCTCTGATTGGTTGAATCGTTTTTTGGACATAGCTCGGTAAGTAATTGTCCGATTAATATGAAACCTTGAAAAGGCACATCCTCGGGTCCCCAGCAATATACCTGGCAAGTTAAAAGTATATCGGACCCGTGGTTGTCGAGAAACAGCGGTCACAGACAAACAAACGTACAGACAGAGATTACTGGAATTATAGATAGATTAGAACAAACCCTGGTTAAATTTTATCCTCATTTGCAAAATTAGTTTGTTCCTTGGCGAACATTTATCCTCATTTGATAAACTAGTTAGTAGTTTACATGGTAGTGAAAATTTCTCTCAATTTTGTAAGCTAGTGTACTTTGGTGAAAAATTGTTTACAAAATAAACCTATTTTGTACTCCGTTTTGTCCTGTAAACTTACTCGTTGAAGTATTGTCGTTTTTTTTGTTTTTTTTTTTAATGTTTTTTGGTATTTTAAAAATCTTCTCCATTTTACCCAAATTGGATTTTATTTCTCTCCAAACTTCACACCAATAATAACTCCAGAGGTACACCAAAGTTGCAAGCCATTTGTAAGTTGTTTTTTTTCCAAAATGCTCTTATCCTTCCGGCTCTTCTGGTTTTTTTCTACCTCTTTTCCCTCCTATTCTCCTTATCCTCTCTCCTCTCTTATTTTTTGTCCTCATATTTCTCTTTGCTCATACCATTATTTTCCTTTCAGTTTCTCCTCCTCTCCCTCCCTTTCTTTTCTCTTCCTTTTCTCCTCTTTTTTTTCTCCTGCTTCTTGTGTTTCTCTTATTTTTGTTTTCTTCTCATTTCCTCCTATTTGTTTTTCTTTCTTTTTCCCTTTTCTCCTTTCCACTTTTTTAAAAAACTTTGTTCTCTTTCGATGCACTTACTCAACCAAGCGATTGAGTTTTATAAAACCCATCGTTAGTATTTCAGAGTCCCAATGACCACGATTATAGGGTTATACCGAATGCACGAGTCGTCGGAATTAAACACCTTTTCAGCTTTCGTTGGGGGAAGAAGGGTTTGGTTCTGATTCACGCACTTTCATGTCGACAGTGCCGCAAAACCCACCATTTAGGTATAATTACACACCAGGACAGCTTAAGGCGTACTCGCTTTAATTATGATTACACTTTTCTTCAG